>NW_027077380.1:0-130000 GCF_963924675.1 Phocoena phocoena | reverse complement strand
GAAATAGAGAGCAATTCTTAAATTATTCACTCAGGGCATGTGATGCAACCGGGATTGACCACATCTACACCCAGAGCTTGTTGAGACATAAGGCTGGACACTTCAGGCTGATAGCATTGGTGAGTTTCGGTGAGCAAATGCAGACCCTTTGAAGTCATACTGCATGGTACCTATTCCATGGGTCCCAACACTTCAGGTTCAAGGGATTCTTCCTCCAGCTAAAACATGCATGGGAAACCCACAGTACGTTCCACCGTGTGATTGAGAAACGATTTAAAATGCACCTCAGTTTTCGTATCCTGGTCCACGGGTTCACCATTCCAGATGCTTTACTAACACTCTCCCTGCTTGGAGAGTCAGTGCCTTTAACCTCCTCTTTGGCACAGCTTGCAATTTCTGTGCAAGATGAACAGGAATAGGGAGAACCAATGACAGACTAGCTATAGGTGTCTGCACGGGCAAATGTAGCGCTCATTTCCCACCAGGAAGAGGAATTAAACAAAGGCTCAGTGTGCCCTGCTGGAAACAGATTAGGGCCTGAAGCAATCCTGCGGTTTTGTGCCCAGCTCACAAGAAAGCGAGTTGAAGAAAGGAGCTCAGGGGCACTGTAATTCACAAACCTGCAGAGTTATAAATGACAGCTATCCTCCAAAAATATATTGAAGTAAACCTGCGAAGGGGACTTGAAAGCGGGGCTGAATTTCAGGAAAACGATTGCAGGGGGTAGACTGGAATTGCCCTGAAAGCATAGGAAAAGAGGCAGAATGTCGACAATGACGCACTTGGCCAAAAAGTGTGTATGCGTATTTTCCTGAATATATTCAGGAAAACACGCATACGCCCTTTTTGGCCAACCAAGCATGCCTGTAAAGGAAATCTGCACTACAATGAAGTCTCACTGCCCCCCGGGCAAAAGGGCCATCTGAAAAAAGTGTAAAATCCAGAAAGGTAGGACAGGATATGGAGAACAGGGAGCCTTGTTATGCTGATTGGCAGGATGTAAATTGCCAGCAGCCACCCTGGAGAAGTGTATGGTGTTTCCTGAAACATGTAAGAAACAAAGCAACACAGCCTATGGCACTTCCACTTATGGTCCTATAGCTTACGGAAATTAAAATCAAAAACAGACAGCCAACCCAATATTTGGGACGGCTGTGTTCACAAGAAGCTCGTCTACAGTATCAGGTAAATATCCCAGAAAGCAAAAAATGGATAAAGAAGTTGTGGCACGTACGTACAATGCAATATCACTCAGCAATGAAATCTGTGTCATCAGGCCCGTAGCGGCATAGTGAGTGGATGCAGGTACGGTGATTCTACGTGAACTACGTCACACAGAAAAAGAAACATCATAAGATATCACTAATACACGGAATGTAAACTTGACTACACATGAACTGAATTACAAAACAGAACAGGGTCTCAAATTTAGGAAACCAACTAGTGCTTGCTTATGGGGAAAGGTGCCTTGGGGTGCTGCATAAAACCAGAGACTGAAATTAGCACAGATAACTTTCCATAAGCCAAATATGTAATAGACAAGACCTACTCCTTGTTCAACGAAATGGACCCAACACCACATATTCAACGCCTAGGAATATACCTGACTAGGAAGAATCTTAAAACCCATGGATATATATGTCTCCGTGAGAGAATCAAGCGTGTGTACAGCGGCATAAACGCAGCAGTGAAAATCCGATAAATCCCATTATCAAAACAAATTTCAAAAACAAAACACAAAGACAGTGAAATAGAGAGCAATTCTTAAATAATTCACTCAGGGCATGTGATGCAACCGGGATTTACCACATCTACACCCAGAGCTGGTTGAGACATAAGGCTGGACACTTCAGGCTGATAGCATTGGTGAGTTTCGGTGAGCAAATGCAGACCCTTTGAAGTCATACTGCATGGTACCCATTCCATGGGTCCCAATTCTCCAGGTTCAAGGGATTCTTCCTCCAGCTAAGACATGCATGGGAAACCCAGAGTATTGTCCACCATGTGATTGGGAAACGATTTAAAATGCATCTCAGTTTTCGTATCCTGGTCCTCGGGTTCACCATTCCAGATGCTTTACTAACACTCTCCCCGCTTGGAGAGTCAGTGCCTTTAACCTCCTCTTTGGCACAGCTTGCAATTTCTGTGCAAGATTAACAGGAATAGGGAGAACCAATGAGAGACTAGCTGTAGGTGTCTGCACGGGCAAATGTAACGCTCATTGCCCACCAGGAAGAGGAATTAAACAAAGGCTCAGTGTGCCCTGCTGGAAACAGATTAGGGCCTGAAGCAATCCTGCGGTTTTGTGCCCAGCTCACAAGAAAGCGAGTTGAAGAAAGGAGCTCAGGGGCACTGTACTTCACAAAACTGCAGAGTTATAAATGACAGCTATCCTCCAAAAATATATTGAAGTAAGCCTGCGAAGGGGACTTGAAAGCGGGGCTGAATTTCAGGAAAACGATTGCAGGGGGTAGACTGGAATTGCCCTGAAAGCATAGGAAAAGAGGCACAACGTCGACAATGATGCACTTGGCCAAAAAGGGCGTATGCGTTTTTTCCTGAATATATTCAGGAAAAAACGCATACGCCCTTTTTGGCCAACCAAGCAAGCCTGTAAAGGAAATCTGAACTACAATGAAATCTCACTGCCCCCCCGGGCAAAAGGGCCATCTGAAAAAAGTGTAAAATCCAGAAAGGTAGGACAGGATATGGAGAACAGGGAGCCTTGTTATGCTGATTGGCAGGATGTAAATTGCCAGCAGCCACCCTGGAGAAGTGTATGGTGTTTCCTGAAACACGTAACAAACAAAGCAACACAGCCTATGGCACTTCCACTTATGGTCCTATAGCTTACGGAAATTAAAATCAAAAACAGACAGCCACCCCAATATTTGGGACGGCTGTGTTCACAAGAAGCTCGTCTACAGTATCAGGTAAATATCCCAGAAAGCAAAAAATGGATAAAGAAGTTGTGGCACGTACGTACAATGCAATATCACTCAGCAATGAAATCTGTGTCATCAGGCCCGTAGCGGCATAGTGAGTGGATGCAGGTACGGTGATTCTACGTGAACTACGTCACACAGAAAAAGAAACATCATAAGATATCACTAATACACGGAATGTAAACTTGACTACACATGAACTGAATTACAAAAAAGAACAGGGTCTCAAATTTAGAAAACCAACTAGTGCTTGCTTATGGGGAAAGGTGCCTTGGGGTGCTACATAAAACCAGAGACTGAAATTAGCACAGATAACTTTCCATAAGCCAAATATATAATAGACAAGACCTACTCCTTGCTCAACGAAATGGACCCAACACCACATATTCAACGCCTAGGAATATACCTGACTAGGAAGAATCTTAAAACCCATGGATATATATGTCTCCATAAGAGAATCAAGCGTGTGTACAGCGGCCGAAACGCAGCAGTGAAAATCCGATAAATCCCATTATCAAAATAAATTTCGAAAACAAAACACAAAGACAGTGAAATAGAGAGCAATTCTTAAATAATTCACTCAGGGCATGTGATGCAACCGGGATTGACCACATCTACACCCAGAGCTGGTTGAGACATAAGGCTGGACACTTCAGGCTGATAGCATTGGTGAGTTTCGGTGAGCAAATGCAGACCCTTTGAAGTCATACTGCATGTTACCCATTCCATGGGTCCCAACTCTCCAGGTTCAAGGGATTCTTCCTCCAGCTAAAACATGCATGGGAAACCCAGAGTATCGTCCACCGTGTGATTGGGAAATGAGTTAAAATGCATCTCAGTTTTCGTTTCCTGGTCCTCGGGTTCACCATTCCAGATGCTTTACTAACACTCTCCCCGCTTGGAGAGTCAGTGCCTTAAACCTCCTCTTTCGCACAGCTTGCAATTTCTGTGCAAGATGAACAGGAATAGGGAGAACCAATGAGAGACTAGCTGTAGGTGTCTTCACGGGCAAATGTAACGCTCATTGCCCACCAGGAAGAGGAATTAAACAAAGGCTCAGTGTGCCCTGCTGGAAACAGATTAGGGCCTGAAGCAATCCTGCGGTTTTGTGCCCAGCTCACAAGAAAGCGAGTTGAAGAAAGGAGCTCAGGGGCACTGTACTTCACAAACCTGCAGAGTTATAAATGACAGCTATCCTCCAAAAATATATTGAAGTAAGTCTGCGAAGGGGACTTGAAAGCGGGGCTGAATTTCAGGAAAACGATTGCAGGGGGTAGACTGGAATTGCCCTGAAAGCATAGGAAAAGAGGCACAACGTCGACAATGATGCACTTGGCCAAAAAGGGCGTATGCGTTTTTTCCTGAATATATTCAGGAAAAAACGCATACGCCCTTTTTGGCCAACCAAGCAAGCCTGTAAAGGAAATCTGTACTACAATGAAATCTCACTGCCCCCCCGGGCAAAAGGGCCATCTGAAAAAAGTGTAAAATCCAGAAAGGTAGGACAGGATATGGAGAACAGGGAGCCTTGTTATGCTGATTGGCAGGATGTAAATTGCCAGCAGCCACCCTGGAGAAGTGTATGGTGTTTCCTGAAACACGTAAGAAACAAAGCAACACAGCCTATGGCACTTCCACTTATGGTCCTATAGCTTACGGAAATTAAAATCAAAAACAGACAGCCACCCCAATATTTGGGACGGCTGTGTTCACAAGAAGCTCGTCTACAGTATCAGGTAAATATCCCAGAAAGCAAAAAATGGATAAAGAAGTTGTGGCACGAACGTGCAATGCAATATCACTCAGCAATGAAATCTGTGTCATCAGGCCCGTAGCGGCATAGTAAGTGGATGCAGGTACGGTGATTCTACGTGAACTACGTCACACAGAAAAAGAAACATCATAAGATATCACTAATACACGGAATGTAAACTTGACTACACATGAACTGAATTACAAAACAGAACAGGGTCTCAAATTTAGAAAACCAACTAGTGCTTGCTTATGGGGAAAGGTGCGTTGGGGTGCTGCATAAAACCAGAGACTGAAATTAGCACAGATAACATTCCATAAGCCAAATATGTAATAGACAAGACCTACTCCTTGCTCAACGAAATGGACTCAACACCACATATTCAACGCCTAGGAATATACCTGACTAGGAAGAATCTTAACACCCATGGATATATATGTCTCCGTAAGAGAATCAAGCGTGTGTACAGCGGCGGAAACGCAGCAGTGAAAATCCGATAAATCCCATTATCAAAATAAATTTCGAAAACAAAACACAAAGACAGTGAAATAGAGAGCAATTCTTAAATAATTCACTCAGGGCATGTGATGCAACCGGGATTGACCACATCTACACCCAGAGCTGGTTGAGACATAAGGCTGGACACTTCAGGCTGATAGCATTGGTGAGTTTCGGTGAGCAAATGCAGACCCTTTGAAGTCATACTGCATGGTACCCATTCCATGGGTCCCAACTCTCCAGGTTCAAGGCATTCTTCCTCCAGCTAAAACATGCATGGGAAACCCAGAGTATCGTCCACCATGTGATTGGGAAACGATTTAAAATGCATCTCAGTTTTCGTATCCTGGTCCTCGGGTTCACCATTCCAGATGCTTTACTAACACTCTCCCCGCTTGGAGAGTCAGTGCCTTTAACCTCCTGTTTGGCACAGCTTGCCATTTCTGTGCAAGATGAACAGGAATAGGGAGAACCAATGAGAGACTAGCTGTAGGTGTCTGCACGGGCAAATGTAACGCTCATTGCCCACCAGGAAGAGGAATTAAACAAAGGCTCAGTGTGCCCTGCTGGAAACAGATTAGGGCCTGAAGCAATCCTGCGGTTTTGTGCCGAGCTCACAAGAAAGCGAGTTGAAGAAAGGAGCTCAGGGGCACTGTACTTCACAAACTTGCAGAGTTATAAATGACAGCTATCCTCCAAAAATATATTGAAGTAAGCCTGCGAAGGGCACTTGAAAGCGCGGCTGAATTTCAGGAAAACGATTGCAGGGGGTAGACTGGAATTGCCCTGAAAGCATAGGAAAAGAGTCACAACGTCGACAATGATGCACTTGGCCAAAAAGGGCGTATGCGTTTTTTCCTCAATATATTCAGGAAAAAACGCATACGCCCTTTTTGGCCAACCAAGCAAGCCTGTAAAGGAAATCTGCACTACAATGAAGTCTCACTGCCCCCCGGGCAAAAGGGCCATCTGAAAAAAGTGTAAAATCCAGAAAGGTAGGACAGGATATGGAGAACAGGGAGCCTTGTTATGCTGATTGGCAGGATGTAAATTGCCAGCAGCCACCCTGGAGAAGTGTATGGTGTTTCCTGAAACACGTAAGAAACAAAGCAACACAGCCTATGGCACTTCCACTTATGGTCCTATAGCTTACGGAAATTAAAATCAAAAACAGACAGCCACCCCAATATTTGGGACGGCTGTGTTCACAAGAAGCTCGTCTACAGTATCAGGTAAATATCCCAGAAAGCAAAAAATGGATAAAGAAGTTGTGGCACGTACGTACAATGCAATATCACTCAGCAATGAAATCTGTGTCATCAGGCCCGTAGCGGCATAGTGAGTGGATGCAGGTACGGTGATTCTACGTGAACTACGTCACACAGAAAAAGAAACATCATAAGATATCACTAATACACGGAATGTAAACTTGACTACACATGAACTGAATTACAAAACAGAACAGGGTCTCAAATTTAGAAAACCAACTAGTGCTTGCTTATGGGGAAAGGTGCCTTGGGGTGCTGCATAAAACCAGAGACTGAAATTAGCACAGATAACTTTCCATAAGCCAAATATGTAATAGACAAGACCTACTCCTTGCTCAACGAAATGGACCCAACACCACATATTCAACGCCTAGGAATATACCTGACTAGGAATAATCTTAAAACCCATGGATATATATGTCTCCGTAAGAGAATCAAGCGTGTGTACAGCGGCTGAAACGCAGCAGTGAAAATCCGATAAATCCCATTATCAAAATAAATTTCGAAAACAAAACACAAAGACAGTGAAATAGAGAGCAATTCTTAAATAATTCACTCAGGGCATGTGATGCAACCGGGATTGACCACATCTACACCCAGAGCTGGTTGAGACATAAGGCTGGACACTACAGGCTGAGAGCATTTGTGAGTTTCGGTGAGCAAATGCAGACCCTTTGAAGTCATACTGCATGGTACCCATTCCATGGGTCCCAACTCTCCAGGTTCAAGGGATTCGTCCTCCAGCTAAAACATGCATGGGAAACCCAGAGTATCGTCCACCGTGTGATTGGGAAATGATTTAAAATGCATCTCAGTTTTCGCTGGAGCTCCCAGCATGCTCCAGTGGCCAACAGAGGGCCCACGTCGCCAAGGCGATGTGAGCTAGCCAGGCAGGAGTGACCTGACATCAGAGGGCCCACCTCACAGAATGGTAGGGAACCCAGCCAGGATCAGACTCTCCCCAGAGGGCCCACATCACCAAGGTGATGGGAACCAGGCAGGAGTGTCCTCACACCTGTGGGGCCACATCATCAAAAGTTGAGGTACCCAGCACATGTGGCCTCAAACCAGAGGACCCACATCACCATGGGTTTCGGAGTGAGGCAGGCAGGATTAACCTCACAACACATGTCCCATTGTATACAAAAGGTGTGGAAACCAGCAGTTGGATCTTCCGAGCAGGCGGCCCAGAGCACTGAGGCTATGAGATCCAGGCCGGCATGAACTCACAACAGAGGGCCCTCATTGTGATTCTGTAAGCAACCCAGCCGTTGTGACCTCAGAGCAGAAGGCCCACATCCCCATGGGGAAGGGAAACTAGCAGGAGTGTCATCGCAAGAGTGGGCACACATGAAAAAAAGGGGGGAGCCCAGCAATTAGTGCCTGATGCCAGAGGGCCCTCATCACCGAGGGGCGGTGGCTCCCAGCCAGCTCCGACTGCTACCAGAGGGGCGACGTCGCCAATGCGGAGTGCGACAACCAGGCAGGAGTGACCTCAGAGCAGAGGGTCAACCTCACAGAAGTGTGAAGAACCAAAGAGGATCAGATTCTCACCAGAGGGCCCACATCACCAAGGGAATGGGAACCAGGCAGGAGTGTCCTCACACTAGTGGGGCCACATCACCAAAAAGTGAGGGACCCAGCACACGTGGCCTCAAACCAGAGGACACACATCACAAGGGAGCTGGGATTGAGGCAGGCAGGAGGAGCCTCAAAACAGAGGGACCATAGAATTAAAGAGGTGAAGAATCCCGCAGTTGGAACCTCCCAGCAGGCGGCCAGGAGCAGCGAGACTATGGGATCCAGGCCGGAGTGATCTCACACCAGAGGGCCGTCATCATGAAACTGTGAGCAACCTAGGCGTTGGGATCTCAGAGCAGAAGGCCCACATTCCCATGGGGTTGGGAACCTGTCAGAAGTGTACTCGCACCACAGGGCACACATCAGAGAATTTAGGGAACCCAGGAGTTAGGGCCTGACGCCAGAGGGTTCTCATTACCAAGGGGAGGAGACTCCAATCAGGCACCAACACCCAACTGAGGTCCCACGTCGCCAAGGTGACGTGTGACAGCCAGGTAGGAGTGACCTCACCGCAGAGGGCCTACCTCACAGAAGGGTGAGGAACACAGCCAGGATAAGACTCTCACCAGAGGGCCCACATCACCAAGGTGATCAGAACCAGGCAGGAGAGTCTTCACACCAGTGTGGCCACATCATAGAAAGGTGAGGAACCCAGCACATGTGGCCTAAACCGGAAGACCCACATCTCCAAGGGGCTCGGAATGAGGCAGGCAGGAGTAGCCTCACAACACAGGGCCCATAGAATAAAAAAGCTGAGGAATCCAGCAATGGGAACCTCCCAGCAGGCGGCCAAGAGCACCAAGTCTATGCAATTCAGGCCACAGTAAACTCACAGCAGAGGGTCCACATCATGAAACTGCGAGTAACCCAGCCATTTGGACCTCAGAGCAGAAGGTCCACATCCCCAAGGTGTTGGGAGCATGGCAGGAGTGTCCTCGCACCACTTAGCACATATCAGAAAATGTGGGTACCCAGCAGTTAGGGCCTGACGCCAGAGGGCCCTCATCACTGAGGGGAGGAGGCTCCCAGCATGTTCCAACTACCACAAGAGGGCCCACGTCGCCAAGGCGGGGTGTGCCAGCCAGGCAGGAGTGACCTCACAGCAGACGGCCCACCTCAAAGAAGTGTGAGGAACCCAACCAGGATCAGACTCTCACCAGAGGGCCCATATCACCAAGGGGACGGGAACCAGGCACGAGTGTCCTCACACCAGTGGGGCCACATCACTAAAAGATGAGGAAACTGGCACATGTGGCCACAAACCAGAGGACCTACATCACCAAGGGGCTGGGAGTGACACAGGCAGGAGGAGCCTCCCAACACAGGGCCCAAAGAATAAAAAAGGTGAGGAACCCAGCAGTTGGAACTTCCCAGCAGGCGGCCCAGAGTACAGAGGCTATGGGATCTAGGAATGAGTGAACTAACACCAGAGAGCTAACATCAGGAAACTGTGAGCAACCCAGTCGTTGGAACCTCAGAGCAGAAGGCCCATATCGCCATGGGGATGGGAACATTTCACGAGTGTCCTGGCATCACTGGGCTCACATCAGAAAACCTGGGGAGCCCAGCAGTTAGAGCCTGACGCCAGAGGGACCTCATCACCGAGGACAGGAGTCTCCAAAAGGATCCAACTGCCACCAGAGGGCCGACGTCACCAAGGCAATGGGAGCAAGCCAGGCAGGAGTTACCTCAGAGCACAGGGCCCACCTCACAGAACAGTAAGGAACCCAGCCAGGATCAGACTCTCACCAGAGGGGCCACATCACCAAGGGGCTCGGAAACAGGCACGAGTGTCCTCACACCATTGGGGCCACATCATCGAAAGGTGAGGGACCCAGCACACGTGGCCTCACACCAGAGGACACACATCACAACGGGGCTGGGATTGAGGCAGGCAGGAGGAGCCTCAAAACAGAGGGCCCATAGAATAAAAAAGGTGAGGAATCCCGCAGTTGGAACCTCCCAGCAGGCGCCCAGGAGCAGCAAGCCTATGGGATCTAGGCCGGAATGAACGCACATCAGAGGGCCCTCATCATGAAACTGTGAGCACCCCAGCCGTTGGGACCTCAGAGCAGAAGGCCCAAATTCCCATGGGGTTGGGAACCTGACAGGAGTGTACTCGCACCACAGGTCGCACATCTGCAAATTTTGGGAGCCCAGGAGTTAGGGTCTGACGCAAGAGGGCCCTCATTACCGAGGGACGGAGACTCGCAGCAGACACCAACTCCCAACTGAGGGCCCACGTCACCAAGGTGATGTGTGCCAGGCAGGCAGGAGTGACCTCACCGCAGAGGGCCTACCTCACAGAAGGGTGAGGAAACCAGCCAGGATAAGACTCTCACCAGAGGGCCCACATCACCAAGGGGATCGGAACCAGGCAGGAGGGTCCTCACACCAGTGTGGCCACATTATAGAAAGGTGAGGAACCCAGAACATGTGGCCTAAAACAGGGGACCCACATCTCCAAGGGGCTAGGAGTGAGGCAAGCAGGAGTATCCTCACAAAACAGAGCCCACAGAATAAAAGTTGTGAGGAATCCAGCAGTTGGAACCGGCCAGTAGGCCGCCCAGAGCACAGAGTCTATGGGATCCAGGCCACAGCAAACTCACAGCAGAGGTCCCACATCATGAAACTGTGAGCAACCCAGCGGATGGGACCTCAGAGCAGAAGGCCCACATCCCTATGGGGATGGGAACCTGACAGGAGTGTCCTCGGCCCACTTCCACGAATCAGAAAATGTGGGAACCCAGCAGTTAGGACCTGAGGCCAGAGGACCCTCATCACCGAGGGGAGGAGGCTCCCAGCAGGCTCCAACTGCCACCATAAGGCCGATGTCACCAAGGCGGGGTGTGCCAACCAGGCAGGAGTGACCTCAGAGCAGAAAGCCCACCTCACAGAAGTGTGAGGAACCCAACAAGGATCAGACTGTCACCAGAGGGCCAACATCACCAAGGGAATGGGAACCAGGCAGGAGTGTCCTCACACCAGTGGGGCTACATCACCATAATTTGAGGGACCCAGCACACGTGGCCTCAAACCTGAGGACACACATCACCAAGGGGCCTGGAGTGAGGCAGGCCAGAGGATCCTCAAAACAGAGGGACCATAGGATAAAAAAGGTGAGGAATCCCACAGTTGGAACCTCCGGCAGGCAGCCAGGAGCAGCGAGGCTATGGGATCTAGGCAGGAGTGAACTCACACCAGAGGGCCCTCATCATGAAACTGTGAGCAACACAGCCGTTGGGACCTCAGAGCAGAAGGCTCACATCCCCATGGGGATGGGAACCTGGCAGGAGTGTCCTTGCACCACTTAGCACGAATCAGAAAATGTGGGAACCCAGCAGTTAGGGCCTGAGGCCAGAGGGCCCTCATCACCGAGGGGAGGAGGCTCCCAGCAGGCTCCAACTGCCACCATATGGCCGACGTTGCCAAGGCGGGGTGTGCCAGCCAGGCAGGAGTGACCTCAGAGCAGAGGGCCCACCTCACAGAAGGGTGAGGAACCTAACCAGGATCAGACTCTCACCAGAGGGCCAACATCACCAAGGTGATGGGAACCAGGCAAGACTGTCCTAACAGCAGTGGGGCCAACATCACCAAGGGAATGGGAACCAGGCAAGAGTGTCCTCACACCAGTGTGGCCACATTATAGAAAGGTGAGGAACACAGCACATGTGGCCTCAAACAAGGGGACACACATCACGAAGGGGCTGGGAGTGAGGCATGCAGGAGGAGACGCACAACCGAGGGCCCATAGAATAAAAAAGGTGAGGAATCGAGAAGTTGGAAACTCCAAGCTGGAGGCCCAGAGCACTGACACTATGGGATACAGGCCAGAGTGAACACACAGCAAAGGGCCCACATCATGAAACTGTGAGCAACCCAGCAGTTGGGACCACAGAACAGAAGTCCCACATGCCCATGGGGATGGGAACCTGGCAGGAGTGACTCGCACCACTGGGCACACATCAGAAAATGTGTGGAGCCCAGCACTTAGGGCCTGACACCAGAAGGCCCTCATCACTGAGGGGAGGAGGCCCCAGCACGCTCCAACTGCCACCAGAGGGTCCACGTCGCCAAGGCGACGTGCGCCAGCCAGGCAGGATTGACCTCACAGCAGAGGGCCCACATCATGAAAGTGTGAGCAACCCAGCCGTTAGGACCTCAGAACAGAAGGCCCACACGCTCATGAGGATGGGAACCTGGCAGGAGTGCCCTCGTACCACTTAGCACGTATCAGAAAATGTGGGAACCCCGCCATTAGGGTCTGACGCCAGAGGGCCTCCTCACCGTGGGAAGGAGGCTCCCAGCAGGCTCCAACTGCCACCAGGGTGCCGAAGTCAACAAGGCGGGTTGTGCCAGCCAGGCAGGAGTGACCTCAGAGAAGAGGGCTCACCTCACGGATGTGTGAGGAACCCAACCAGGATCAGAGTCTCACCAGAGGGCCCACATCACCAAGGGGATGGGAACCAGGCAGGAGTGTCCACACACCAGTGTGGCCACATCATCAAAAGATGAGGAACCCATCACATATGGCCTCAAACCTGAGGACATACATCACCATGTGGCTGGGAGTGAGGCAGGTATCTGGAGGGGCACATTTAACTCTAATTTCCCACCAGGAAGAGGAATTAACCAAAGGCTCAGAGTGCCGTGCCGGACCCTGATTATGGCCTGAAGCAAACCTGCAGTTTTGTGGCCAGCTTACAAGGAAGCGAGTTAAGAAAGGAGCTCAGGGGCACTGTAATTCACAAAGCTGCAGAGATAAATGACAGCTATTGGCAAAAATATATCGAAGTAAGTCTGCAAAGAGGACTTGAAAACGAGGCAGAATTGCAGGAATCATATTTCAAGAGGTAGATTGGAATTGCATTTAAAGCATATGAAAAGCGGCAGATCTTTGACAGTGATGCACATGGACAAAAAGTGCGTATACATTTTTCCTGAATATATTCAGGAAAAAACGCATATGAACATTTTGGCCAACCAAGCACTCCAGCAATGGAAATCCACACTACAATGAAGTCACATTTCCCATTCGTCAAAAAGGCCATCTGAATAAAGTGTAAAAACCAGAAACACAGGACAGGCCATGGAGAACAGGGAGCCGTGTTATGCTGATGGGCGGGATGTAAATTGCCAACAGACACTCTGGAGATGTTCATGGTGTATCCTGAAACATCTAAAAAACAAAGCTACAGAGCCTAGGGCACTTCCACTTTTGACCCTATAGCTTAGGAAAATTAAAATCAACAAGACACAGCCAACACAAAATTTAGGGCTGCTGTGTTTACAAGAACCTCGAGTCCAGTACAAATTAAGTATCCCAGAAAGAAAAAAATGGATAAAGAAGTGCTACTTACGTACAACGGAATATCACTCAGCAGTGAAATCAATGTCATCAGGCCTGTAGCAGCAAATTGAGTGGATTTAATTATGATGATTCTAAGAGAAATATGTCACACAAAGAAAGATAATTATCATAAGATATCACTAATAGAGGGAGTGTAAACTTGGCTACACATAAACTGAATTACAAAACCGAACAGAGTCTCACATTTAGATAAAAACCTTATGCTTGCTTAAGGGGAAAGTTGAGTTGGGCTGCTGTATAAAAACAGATTGAAATTAGCACACATACCATTCCATAAGCCAAATACGTAATAAACAAGACCTACTCTTTGCTCAACGAAATAGACTCATCCATGGTGTATCACCTCACACCTATTAGAATGGGCATCATCAGAAAATCTACAAACAACAAATGCTGGAAACGGTGTGGAGATAAGGAATCCTCTTCCACTATTGTTGGGAACGTAAATTGATACAGTCACTGTGGAGAACATTATGGAGTTTCTTATAAAACTAAGAATAGAATTACCATATGATACAGCAATCCCTCTACTGGGCATATACCCAGACAAAACCATAAATCAAAAAGAGACATTCACCACAATGTTCATTGCATCACTATTTACACTATCCAGGAAATGGAAGCAACCTAAATGCCCACAGACAGACGAATGCATAAAGATGTGGTACATATATAAAATGGAATATTACTAAGCCATAAAAAGGAATGAAATTGGGACATTTGTAGAGACGTTGATGGATCTAGAGACTGTCATACAGAGTGAAGTAAGTCAGAAAGAGAAAAACAAATCTTGTATATTAATGCATATATGTGGAACCTAGAAAAATTGTACAGATGAACCGTTTTGCAAGGCAGAAATAGAGCAATACATGTATACAACAAACGTATGGACAACAAGGGGGGAAAGCTGTTGGGGATGGTGGTGGGAGGAGTTGAGATATTGGGATTGGTATGTATACATTTATATGTATAAAGTAGATAACCAAAAACAACCTACTGTATAAAAATATAAAATTAAATTCAAAATAAAAAAATAAAATTAAAAAAAGTAAAACAGAAAAAATATTCTTCCCTTCACATACATGTATTTATATGAATAAATTATTTCCATGCTTATATCTGTAAATACACAAAAGAGGAATAAAATCTACCTTGAACCAAAAACGAAAAAAAGATAAAAAAGAACAGAACCCACCAGTTACACAGAGGAAAACCGTTTCAGGGCACTTGCTCCAATTGCAAACAATTCTGAAGTTGGTCAGTGGTGGGGAATCATCTCCCATTCAGCCAGCATGCTCCTCGCAACAAGCGTCCTCACTGCAAAGCTGGGGGACCGTGCCGAGGTATCTGTGAGTAAACGTGGGCCGAGCCCCAGGCCAGCTGCTGCTGAAATGTTCCCACCCTTCCAAGGCTAAACACCTGAATATGTACAAGGACTTGAAAACCTAGAGGAAGGGCCATGGAGCCACATGAGGGACAGCATGCCAGCCGACTTGGTGCCTGCAGGCCAGTCAGGATGGTCCTGGCCCTGGGTGCTCTTCTGGAAGCTCTCCATTTCCCTGCCTGAGATACCCCTGCTGTCCCGGCCCCCACTGCTTTCTTCCTTCCTCACCTGTGCCCAGGGAGAAATTCCAGCAGCAGGTGTGGGTGACACATCCTCTTCTTTAGCAGGTAGCATCTTGGCAACTGCTGCAGAAAGTCCAGCAGAGCCCCACTCACACTGGGACACCCACAAAGCCGTGACCTCTCACTCCCTCCCACCAGCCCAGCCCCGAGACTGCTGACAGGGCAGAGAAAATGGCGTCAGGCACAGCTGCAGGGGCTCTTGCTGCCTGGAGCGGTGTTTATATTGATCTCAACCCAGGCACACCTGGGGAGGGCTGGCCGGCACGGTCAGGCTTCCCAAGCCAGCCAATAATCACCCCTCAGGGGCTCACAGTTGCTGAAAATGGAACTTGCTGAATTGGCCAGGTCCAAGGAACAGGTGTGGGCTCCTGAGAGTCAGGATAGACAAGGGGCTGCAGCTCTGGCTTGTTTTCTAATTATATTATCTGGCCCATGAGTGGGAGACAACTTCAAGAAAACCCTCTCCTAATGAGAGGAATCCAGGAGTCAGGGAGAGGAGGGGTGGGTGGTGGTTGGAGACAGAGGCCTGGTGCCCCGGGTGCAGTGGAAGTCTCTGGAAGACCAGGTGGAGGAGGCCGCACAGAGTGATGCCCAGGGTCACAGACCTGTCAGAGCTGCTGTTTGTTAGTTCAAGTCCTGCTCTGAGGTGCTCTGTGTCAGATCTGAGCGACAGGTGAGCTGGGAGTGCTCTGCAATGAGGGCTATGTGCACGGTTCCTGTGTGCCCAGCCCTGCCAAGGTACCTGCAAGGGTAGCTCTGTATCCTGGGAGGGGCCTGACCACGGGAGCCCCATGGACTGCAGAGGACCTGCCCAGGGAATCCCATATCCTGGGAGGGGCCTGAACACGAGAGCCCCGTGGGCTGGGGTGGGGGTAGGGTACCTGCCCAGGTGAGCTCCATATCCTGGGATTGGCCTGACCTCGAGAGCCCCATGGGCTGCTGGAGTCCTGGTAAAGGATGTCAGGACAGTCAGTGAAGCCACTGAGGATATACCTCCAGTAGTTCCTAAATCCTACACCCTGCTGGTCATTCTACCAACCACCAGGACTTGGTATTCTGTATTAGTCTTCACTGATGCCTTCTTTTGTATTCCACTAGTCCCAGAGTCACAAGAAATTTTGGCTTGTGAGTGACAGGACTCAACATACAACTAAAACAATACTTCCAGGCTGTCTTGCCCCAAGGGTTCAAAAATTCCCACACCATCTTTGGGGAAAGCTCAGCTAAAGACCTAAAAGTTCTACCTCTGGAAAAGGAAACACTCCTTCAATATTCAGACGACATTCTGATCGCCAGCCCTACTAAGGAGGCCTCAGAACTACCAAGCCAATAAAGGATAGAAGTTGTCCACGAAAAAGCTCAAGTATCACAGACTACGGTGACCTGCCTGGGCTTCATTCTCACAGAAGGTCGGAGAAGCCCATCCCAGGAAAGGGAAGAAACAATTTACAGCCTTACCCCTTTCTGAAACTAGAAGACAGCTTAGGGGTTCCTGGGGAAGCCAGGGTTTCCTGCCTCTGGATCCCTAACTACAGTCTACTAGCTGGGCCTCTATATGAAACACTGAAAGGAAAAGATGATGATCCTTTTGAATAGAATCCAGAAGTGGCCTTTCAAGAATGGAAAGAGCAGTCAATTCAGACCCTTGCCCTGGAACTCCCTAATTTAGCTAAACCCTTTGACCTTTACATTCCTGGTGAAAGGTGAATCGCCATTGGAGTATTAGTGCAAAAACTGGGACCACTTGAAATGGAACAATGCAAGAATGCCATCCAGGTAGGATAAACTATGGTCACCAAGGGGCTTGGCCCACCGCCACATCTGGCCAAGATACTGGTGGTATCTGAAAACCTGGAAATCAGCAGCCCAAAAGGCCACCTCCCTTCTAAGGGAAACGGACCCCACGTGGTGATCCTAACCCCCAACCATGCCCTGAAGTTGCAGGGTTTGCTCCGTGGGCACACTGACCTCGATTGAGGAGGCCCTCCAACTCCAACCTCCAGAGAGATAACCGGGGGCAACGGGGCACCATGACGACCCGTGTGACCATCACTTGACCTGGAGTTTCTCTCATAAAACAACAAGAGTGTGTCCCAAAAGAGTAGACTACTGCTTGCAGTACTTACTGTACCCAGAGGGGAGCTAATAATCTTGGCGGGGGAACCGTATATCATGCTGTCACCATAGAAAAGCCTACAGACACCCTGATGATGGTGGCCAATAAGACCGGCTGGACTCCTGTTTACTTCCAAAGGCTCTTGACTCAGTGACCATCATGATCCTTCATCACCACTGACCCTGGACTGTCTGGGAGCTGAGCGGGCAGGATCCTGACACCTGGTGCTGTTTTTACGTTAATTCAGGGGCCTAATGGAAGAAAGCGCAGACTGTTGGTCAGAGCATCTAGGCTGGCAGAAACGGTCAGCCTAAGGTGGCCGAACAAATGTGGGGCGGAGTGAAACTGGACCTCACAGCGCCACTGCACATCTCCTTTCTGGACCCTTAAAGGTCATTAGAATCTATAACACTTCCAATACTGGTGCTCAGGTGGACGAGCAGGGAGGCAGGAGGCCTGGGGACAATCAACGTCACCTGGAGGCTGCTGGGGAGAAGTTCTGACCCTCGCCCACGGGTATGAAGCCTCCTAACTCAGCACTCAGCAGTTACAGAAGAAGGGTCTGCACCCGCAGCACTCCAAGAATGAGGAAAGGGACAAAAGGCAGAAGAGAAGTTTGTCCCAGGCAAAGCCCCTTAAAAATGCCTGGGAGATAAAAATAGAATCTGGGCAATAAAATAAAGTCTAACCATTTTTATCCTTTGTGCTTTGTCTAATTTCAGGTGCTCCTAGTGTCCCGCATACAGAGGTTCCACACCCGGCACTTCAGACCAGATTTCCTAGAGCAGAATGGCTCGATGACACTTCAGCTCCTGGGGCCCAGTTCAGACTCCGTGACATAGAGCCTGAGCTGCAGCCAACCAGGTCCTCGAGAGCTCAGCCCCCTCCCTCCCAGTGACTCTGACAGGATCTCTACACAGCAGCCCAGCCCACAGCCCACAGGGTAGCACCTCTCCATTCTCTGATCAAAATATAAAGTTTCCTTTGTTTTTGAACCAAACTCAGTCTCGATCTATTGGCTCCAATGACACTGGGCAGGGGGACACTTGTTGGTGTCCACTCTGGAGGATCAGTAACAGAAATTGAGAACATTGTAACTTCAATGAACAGATGTGTGAGCCAAACTGTAATTAACATAGAACAGTGTATAAGGCTCGGGTAAAATAAGATGTTTCTAACACTTCCATTTGATATTTCCATCACTTTCTTATAAGCAAGTTCAGTGAAAAGGTTTGTCTTCTTTGTCAGGTCAATATTAGAGAAACAAAGTGATTTCTTTCCAAGGATGTACATCTAATAATCTTGGTTAAAGCTTCAATCTTGTTTTAAATGCTTTTGCATTGAAAATGATACCTCTCTTTCAGCTCCCCCATTTCTGAGAAGCATAAAATCTTATAATTTATTATTACCAAAGGGAAATGGTAGGAGGAGGGATCAATTAACAGTTTGGGATTAACACATACACACTGCTATGTATGAAATCATCAGCAAGGAACTACTGTATAGCACAGGGAACTACACTCAATATTTTGCAATAACCTATAAGGGGAAATGATCTGAAAAAGAATAGATATTTTTATTGACATCATCCATCAATGACAGTAAAAATGGAATCTAAGGGAAGACAGTGGTGAGTGCTTCTGACCCTGAAGACTTCAATCATCTAAAGTTTGGACTCTGCCTACTTCCCAAGGCCCTTAATGAACATATGTGTAGCCGTAGCTTAAAAAATTCCCCAGTTTGGGTTGCGGAGAGACACTGATATTTAAAATCCCCTGGTGTTCTCCTCACATGAATGGGACCCTTCCTACACCTAAAACATGCCTGTCACACCCAGAGGATGGTATACCGTCTGATCGGGAAAAGTTTGGAAAAGGCATCTCATCTCCTCATCTCTTGGTGCTAGGGTTCACCACTCCAGTTAGTAAAGGACGCTGGAGTGGTGAACCCTAGCACCACTAGATGCAGGAGACTGCAACATGCCTTTTCCATACAGTTTTCCCGAATCAGACGGAGTAGAAACAATGAGAGACAAGTCATAGGGTGTTCGGACAGGCACATGCCACTCTAATTTCCAAATCAGGAAGACGAATTGACCAAAGGCTAGGGTTGCCCATGGAAACAGAATAGGGCTTGAGGAATCCTGATGCTTTGTGGCCAGTTCCCATAAACACAAGTTGGAAAAATGGAACTCAGGGGCACTAAAATTCACGAAACTGCAGAATTGAAAATATCTATCACTGAAAAATGTCTTGAGGAAAGTCAGAGAAAAGGACTTGTAAGCAACGGAGAATGGCAGGAAAGGGATTGGAAGAGGTAGAAAGGACTCGCCATTAAGCACAAGAAAAGGGGCTGAACATTGCCAACATTGCAGTTGGCCAAAAGGGTGTATGCGTCTTTTTCTGTATATATTCAAGAAAAGGGCATACACTTTTTTAGCCAACCAAACAGGTGGGCACTGGAAATCAATACTACAAAACATATCACTTTGCATCAGTCAGAAGAGCCGTCCTCATAAAGTGTAAACACCAGAAATGCAGGACAGGGCAAGGAGAAAAGGGAGCCCTGTGAGTCTTATAGTGGAAATGTATATTGCCAACGGTCACTCTGGATAAGTCTATTGTGTTTACTAAAGCATCTAAAAAATGAGCTACCGAGCACAGGGCACTTGCACTCATGGACGTATATCTTGGGAAAAACAAAAATCGAGAGGACACAGGCACCCCAATGTTTACCACCTCTCTGTTTAAAAGACCTTCGACTAGGATATAACTTAAATATATCTGCAGAGAAAAAACGGACAGAGATGTGGTGCTTATGTAGAGTGGAATATTACTCAGCCTGGAAATCAATGAAATACGGCCAGTTATAACAACTCCAGAGGAGTTACGTGTGATCATTCGAAGTCACATAATTCAAAAAGAAAAAGACATAAGATATCACTAATACATGGAATGTTAACATGGCTACACATGAACTGAATTACAAAAGAAAAGAGGGTTTCAAATTAAGAAAACCAACTTATGCTTACTTAAGGGGAAAGGTGAGTTGGGGTGCTGCATAAAACCAGAGATTGAAATTAGCACAGATACCATTCCATAAGCCAAATATGTAATAGTCAAGACCTACTCCTTGCTCAACGAAATGGACTCAACACGCCATATTCAATGCCTAAGAATATAACGGATTAGTAAGAATCTTAAAACCCATGGACTTATATGTCTCCGTAAGAGAATCAAGCGCGTGTACAGCGGCATAAACGAAGCAGTGAAAATCCGATAAATCCCATTATTAAAATAAATTTCAAAAACAAAACACAATGACAGTGAAATAGGTAGCAATTCTTAAATAATTCACTCAGGGCATGTGATGCAACCTGGATTTACCACATCTACACCCAGAGCTGGTTGAGACATAAGGCAGGACACTTCAGGCTGATAGCATTGGTGAGTTTCGGTGAACAAATGCAGATCCTTTGAAGTCATACTGCATGGTACCCATTCCAAGGGTCCCAACTCTCCAGGTTCAAGGGATTCTTTCTTCAGCTAAAACATGCGTGGGAAACGCCGAGTATGGTCCACCGTGTGATTAGGAAACGATTTAAAATGCATCTCAGTTTTCGTATCCTGGTCCTCGGGTTCACCATTCCAGACGGTTTACTAACACTCTCCCCGCTTGGAGAGTCAGTGCCTTTAACCTCCTGTTTGGCACAGCTTGCAATTTCTGCGCAAGATGAACAGGAATAGGGAGAACCAATGAGAGACTAGCTGTAGGTGTCTGCACGGGCAAATGTAAGGCTCATTTCCCACCAGGAAGAGGAATTAACCAAAGGCTCAGCGTGCCCTGCCGGAAACAGATTAGGGCCTGAAGCAATCCTGCGGTTTTGTGCCCAGCTCACAAGAAAGCGAGTTGAAGAAAGGAGCTCAGGGGCACTGTACTTCACAAACCTGCAGAGTTATAAATGACAGCTATCCTCCAAAAATATATTGAAGTAAGCCTGCGAAGGGGACTTGAAAGCGGGGCAGAATTTCAGGAAAACGATTGCAGGGGGTAGACTGGAATTGCCCAGAAAGCATAGGAAAAGAGGCAGAACGTCGACAATGGTGCACTTGGCCAAAAAGTGCGTATGCATTTTTTCCTGAATATATTCAGGAAAAAACGCATACGCCCTTTTTCGCAAACCAAGCAAGCCTGTAAAGGAAATCTGCACTACAATGAAGTCTAACTGCCCCCGGGGCAAAAGGGCCATCTGAAAAAAGTGTAAAATCCAGAAAGGTAGGACAGGATATGGAGAACAGGGAGCCTTGTTATGCTGACTGGCAGGATGTAAACTGCCAACAAACACCCTGGAGAAGTGTATGGTGTTTCCTGAAACACGTAAGAAACAAAGCAACACAGCCTATGGCACTTCCACTTATGGTCCCAAAGATTACGGAAATTAAAATCAAAAACAGACAGCCACCCCAAAGTTTGGGACGGCTGTGTTCACAAGAAGCTCGTCTACAGTGCCAGGTAAATATCCCAGAAAGCAAAAAATGGATAAAGAAGTTGTGGCACGTACGTGCAATGCAATATCACTCAGCAATGAAATCTGTGTCATCAGGCCCGTAGCGGCATAGTGAGTGGATGCAGGTACGGTGATTCTACGTGAACTACGTCACACAGAAAAAGAAACATCATAAGATATCACTAATACACGGAATGTAAACTTGACTACACATGAACTGAATTACAAAACAGAACAGGGTCTCAAATTTAGAAAACCAACTAGTGCTTGCTTATGGGGAAAGGTGCCTTGGGGTGCTGCATAAAACCAGAGACTGAAATTAGCACAGATAACTTTCCATAAGCCAAATATGTAATAGACAAGACCTACTCCTTGCTCAACGAAATGGACCCAACACCACATATTCAACGCCTAGGAATATACCTGACTAGGAAGAATCTTAAAACCCATGGATATATATGTCTCCGTAAGAGAATCAAGCGTGTGTACAGCGGCCGAAACGCAGCAGTGAAAATCCGATAAATCCCATTATCAAAATAAATTTCGAAAACAAAACACAAAGACAGTGAAATAGAGAGCAATTCTTAAATAATTCACTCAGGGCATGTGATGCAACCGGGATTGACCACATCTACACCCAGAGCTGGTTGAGACATAAGGCTGGACACTTCAGGCTGATAGCATTGGTGAGTTTCGGTGAGCAAATGCAGACCCTTTGAAGTCATACTGCATGGTACCCATTCCATGGGTCCCAACTCTCCAGGTTCAAGGGATTCGTCCTCCAGCTAAAACATGCATGGGAAACCCAGAGTATCGTCCACCGTGTGATTGGGAAATGATTTAAAATGCATCTCAGTTTTCGTTTCCTGGTCCTCGGGTTCACCATTCCAGATGCTTTACTAACACTCTCCCCGCTTGGAGAGTCAGTGCCTTAAACCTCCTGTTTCGCACAGCTTGCAATTTCTGTGCAAGATGAACAGGAATAGGGATAACCAATGAGAGACTAGCTGTAGGTGTCTGCACGGGCAAATGTAACGCTCATTGCCCACCAGGAAGAGGAATTAACCAAAGGCTCAGCGTGCCCTGCCGGAAACAGATTAGGGCCTGAAGCAATCCTGCGGTTTTGTGCCCAGCTCACAAGAAAGCGAGTTGAAGAAAGGAGCTCAGGGGCACTGTAATTCACAAACCTGCAGAGTTATAAATGACAGCTATCCTCCAAAAATATATTGAAGTAAGCCTGCGAAGGGGACTTGAAAGCGGGGCAGAATTTCAGGAAAACGATTGCAGAGGGTAGACTGGAATTGCCCAGAAAGCATAGGAAAAGAGGCAGAACGTCGACAATGGTGCACTTGGCCAAAAAGTGCGTATGCATTTTTTCCTGAATATATTCAGGAAAAAACGCATACGCCCTTTTCGCAAACCAAGCAAGCCTGTAAAGGAAATCTGCACTACAATGAAGTCTAACTGCCCCCGGGGCAAAAGGGCCATCTGAAAAAAGTGTAAAATCCAGAAAGGTAGGACAGGATATGGAGAACAGGGAGCCTTGTTATGCTGATTGGCAGGATGTAAACTGCCAACAGCCACCCTGGAAAAGTGTATGGTGTTTCCTGAAACCCATAAGAAACAAAGCAACACAGCCTATGGCACTTCCACTTATGGTCCCAAAGATTACGGAAATTAAAATCAAAAACAGACAGCCACCCCAATGTTTGGGACGGCTGTGTTCACAAGAAGCTCGTCTACAGTGCCAGGTAAATATCCCAGAAAGCAAAAAATGGATAAAGAAGTTGTGGCACGTACGTGCAATGCAATATCACTCAGCAATGAAATCTGTGTCATCAGGCCCGTAGCGGCATAGTGAGTGGATGCAGGTACGGTGATTCTACGTGAACTACGTCACACAGAAAAAGAAACATCATAGGATATCACTAATACACGGAATGTAAACTTGTCTACACATGAACTGAATTACAAAACAGAACAGGGTCTCAAATTTAGAAAACCAACTAGTGCTTGCTTATGGGGAAAGGTGCCTTGGGGTGCTGCATAAAACCAGAGACTGAAATTAGCACAGATAACTTTCCATAAGCCAAATATGTAATAGACAAGACCTACTCCTTGCTCAACGAAATGGACTCAACACCACATATTCAACGCCTAGGAATATACCTGACTAGGAAGAATCTTAAAACCCATGGATATATATGTCTCCGTAAGAGAATCAAGCGTGTGTACAGCGGCAGAAACGCAGCAGTGAAAATCCGATAAATCCCATTATCAAAATAAATTTCGAAAACAAAACACAAAGACAGTGAAATAGAGAGCAATTCTTAAATAATTCACTCAGGGCATGTGATGCAACCGGGATTGACCACATCTACACCCACAGCTGGTTGAGACATAAGGCTGGACACTTCAGGCTGATAGCATTGGTGAGTTTCGGTGAGCAAATGCAGACCCTTTGAAGTCATACTGCATGGTACCCATTCCATGGGTCCCAAATCTCCAGGTTTAAGACATTCTTCCTCCAGCTAAAACATGCATGGGAACCCCAGAGTATCGTCCACCGTGTGATTGGGAAATGATTTAAAATGCATCTCAGTTTTCGTATCCTGGTCCTCGGGTTCACCATTCCAGATGCTTTACTATCACTCTCCCTGCTTGGAGAGTCAGTGCCTTTAACCTCCTCTTTGGCACAGCTTGCAATTTCTGTGCAAGATGAACAGGAATAGGGAGAACCAATGAGAGACTAGCTGTAGGTGTTTCCACGGGCAAATGTAACGCTCATTGCCTACCAGGAAGAGGAATTAAACAAAGGTTCAGCGTGCCCTGCTGGAAACAGATTAGGGCCTGAAGCAATCATGCGGTTTTGTGCCCAGCTCACAAGAAAGCGAGTTGAAGAAAGGAGCTCAGGGGCACTGTACTTCACAAACCTGCAGAGTTATAAATGACAGCTATCCTCCAAAAATATATTGAAGTAAGCCTGCGAAGGGGACTTGAAAGTGGGGCAGAATTTCAGGAAAACGATTGCAGGGGGTAGACTGGAATTGCCCTGAAAGCATAGGAAAAGAGGCAGAACATCGACAATGATGCACTTGGCCAAAAAGGGCGTATGCGTTTTTTCCTGAATATATTCAGGAAAAAACGCATACGCCATTTTTGGCCAACCAAGCAAGCCTGTAAAAGAAATCTGCACTACAATGAATTCTCACTGCCCCCCGGGCAAAAGGGCCATCTGAAAAAAGTGTAAAATCCAGAAAGGTAGGACAGGATATGGAGAACAGGTAGCCTTTTTATGCTGATTGGCAGGATGTAAATTGCCAGCAGCCACCCTGGAGAAGTGTATGGTGTTTCCTGAAACACGTAAGAAACAAAGCAACACAGCCTATGGCACTTCCACTTATGGTCCTATAGCTTACGGAAATTAAAATCAAAAACAGATAGCCACCCCAATATTTGGGATGGCTGTGTTCACAAGAAGCTCGTCTACAGTATCAGGTAAATATCCCAGAAAGCAATAAATGGATAAAGAAGTTGTGGCACGTACGTACAATGCAATATCACTCAGCAATGAAATCTGTGTCATCAGGCCCGTAGCGGCATAGTAAGTGGATGCAGGTACGGTGATTCTACGTGAACTACGTCACACAGAAAAAGAAACATCATAAGATATCACTAATACACGGAATGTACACTTGACTACACATGAACTGAATTACAAAACAGAACAGGGTGTCAAATTTAGAAAACCAACTAGTGCTTGCTTATGGGGAAAGGTGGCTTGGGGTGCTGCATAAAACCAGAGGCTGAAATTAGCACAGATAACTTTCCATAAGCCAAATATGTAATAGACAAGACCCACTCCTTGCTCAACGAAATGGACCCAACACCACATATTCAACGCCTAGGAATATACCTGACTAGGAAGAATCTTAAAACCCATGGATATATATGTCTCCGTAAGAGAATCAAGCGTGTGTACAGCGGCCGAAACGCAGCAGTGAAAATCTGATAAATCCCATTATCAAAATAAATTTCGAAAACAAAACACAAAGACAGTGAAATAGAGAGCAATTCTTAAATAATTCACTCAGGGCATGTGATGCAACCAGGATTGACCACATCTACACCCAGAGCTGGTTGAGACATAAGGCTTGACACTTCAGGCTGATAGCATTGGTGAGTCTCGGTGAGCAAATGCAGACCATTTGAAGTCATACTGCATGGTACCCATTCCATGGGTCCCAACTCTCCAGGTTCAAGGCATTCTTCCTCCAGCTAAAACATGCTTGGGAAACCCAGAGTATCGTCCACCGTGTGATTGGGAAACGATTTAAAATGCATCTCAGCTTTCGTATCCTGGTCCTCGGGTTCACCATTCCAGATGCTTTACTAACACTATCCCCGCTTGGAGAGTCAGTGCCTTTAACCTCCTGTTTGGCACAGCTTGCAATTTCTGTGCAAGATGAACAGGAATAGGGAGAACCAATGAGAGACTAGCTGTAGGTGTCTGCACGGGCAAATATAACGCTCATTGCCCACCAGGAAGAGGAATTAAACAAAGGCTCTGTGTGCCCTGCTGGAAAAAGATTAGGGCCTGAAGCAATCATGCGGTTTTTTGCCCATCTCACAAGAAAGCGAGCTGAAGAAAGGAGCTCAGGGGCACTGTACTTCACAAACCTGCAGAGTTATAAATGACAGCTATCCTCCAAAAATATATTGAAGTAAGCCTGCGAAGGGGACTTGAAAGCGGGGCTGAATTTCAGGAAAACGATTGCAGGGGGTAGACTGGAATTGCCCTGAAAGCATAGGAAAAGAGGCAGAACATCGACAATGATGCAGTTGGCCAAAAAGGGCGTATGCGTTTTTTCCTGAATATATTCAGGAAAAAACGCATACGCCATTTTTGGCCAACCAAGCAAGCCTGTAAAGGAAATCTGCACTACAATGAAATCTCACTGCCCCCCCGGGCAAAAGGGCCATCTGAAAAAAGTATAAAATCCAGAAAGGTAGGACAGGATATGGAGCACAGGGAGCCTTGTTATGCTGATTGGCAGGATGTAAATTGCCAGCAGCCACTCTGGAGAAGTGTATGGTGTTTCCTTAAACACGTAAGAAACAAAGCAACACAGCCTATGGCACTTCCACTTATGGTCTTATAGCTTACGGAAATTAAAATCAAAAACAGACAGCCACCCCAATATTTGGGACTGCTGTGTTCCCAAGAAGCTCGTCTACAGTACCAGGTAAATATCCCAGAAAGCAAAAAATGGATAAAGAAGTTGTGGCACGTACGTACAATGCAATATCACTCAGCAATGAAATCTGTTTCATCAGGCCCGTAGTGGCATAGTGAGTGGATGCAGGTACGGTGATTCTACGTGAACTACGTCACACAGAAAAAGAAACATCATAAGATATCACTAATACACGGAATGTAAACTTGACTACATATGAACTGAATTACAAAACAGAACAGGGTCTCAAATTTAGAAAACCAACTATTGCTTGCTTATCGGGAAAGGTGCGTTGGGGTGCTGCATAAAACCAGAGACTGAAATTAGCACAGATAACATTCCATAAGCCAAATATGTAATAGACAAGACCTACTCCTTGCTCAACGAAATGGACTCAACACCACATATTCAACGCCTAGGAATATACCTGACTAGGAAGAATCTTAAAACCCATGGATATATATGTTTCCGTTAGAGAATCAAGCGTGTGTACAGCGGCCGAAACGCAGCAGTGAAAATCCGATAAATCCCATTATCAAAATAAATTTCGAAAACAAAACACAAAGACAGTGAAATAGAGAGCAATTCTTAAATAATTCACTCAGGGCATGTGATGCAACCGGGATTGACCACATCTACACCCAGAGCTGGTTGAGACATAAGGCTGGACACTTCAGCCTGATAGCATTGGTGAGTTTCGGTGAGCAAATGCAGACCCTTTGAAGTCATACTGCATGGTACCCATTCCATGGGTCCCAACTCTCCAGGTTCAAGGGATTCTTCCTCCAGCTAAAACATGCATGGGAAACCCAGTGTATCGTCCACCGTGTGATTGGGAAACGATTTAAAATGCATCTCAGTTTTTGTATCCTGGTCCTCGGGTTCACCATTCCAGATGCTTTACTAACACTCTCCTCCCTTGGAGAGTCAGTGCCTTTAACCTCCTGTTTGGCACAGCTTGCAATTTCTCTGCAAGATGAACAGGAATAGGGAGAACCAATGAGAGACTAGCTGTAGGTGTCTGCACGGGCAAATGTAACGCTCATTGCCCACCAGGAAGAGGAATTAAACAAAGGCTCAGCGTGCCCTGCTGAAAACAGATTAGGGCCTGAAGCAATCCTTTGGTTTTGTGTCCAGCTCACAAGAAAGTGAGTTGAAGAAAGGAGCTCAGGGGCACTGTAATTCACAAACCTGCAGAGTTATAAATGACAGCTCTCCTCCAAAAATATATTGAAGTAAGCCTGCGAAGGGGACTTGAAAGCGGGGCAGAATTTCAGGAAAAAGATTGCAGGGGGTAGACTGGAATTGCCCTGAAAGCATAGGAAAAGAGGAAGAACATCGACAATGATGCACTTGGCCAAAAAGGGCGTATGCGTTTTTTCCTGAATATATTCAGGAAAAAACGCATACGCCCTTTTTGGCCAACCAAGCAAGCCTGTAAAGGAAATCTGCACTACAATGAAGTCTCACTGCCCCCCGGGCAAAAGGGCCATCTGAAAAAAGTGTAAAATCCAGAAAGTTAGGACAGGATATGGAGAACAGGTAGCCTTTTTATGCTGATTGGCAGGATGTAAATTGCCAGCAGCCACCCTGGAGAAGTGTATGGTGTTTCCTGAAACACGTAAGAAACAAAGCAACACAGCCTATGGCACTTCCACTTATGGTCCTATAGCTTACGGAAATTAAAATCAAAAACAGACAGCCACCCCAATATTTGGGACGGCTGTTTTCACAAGAAGCTCGTCTACAGTATCCGGTAAATATCCCAGAAAGCAAAAAATGGATAAAGAAGTTGTGGCACGTACGTACAATGCAATATCACTCAGCAATGAAATCTGCATCATCAGGCCCGTAGCGGCATAGTGAGTGGATGCAGGTACGGTGATTCTACGTCAACTACGTCACACAGAAAAAGAAACATCATAAGATATCACTAATACACGGAATGTAAACTTGACTACACATGAACTGAATTACAAAACAGAACAGGGTCTCAAATTTAGAAAACCAACTAGTGCTTGCTTATGGGGAAAGGTGGCTTGGGGTGCTGCATAAAACCAGAGGCTGAAATTAGCTCAGATAACATTCCATAAGCCAAATATGTAATAGACAAGACCTACTCCTTGCTCAACGAAATGGACCCAACACCACATATTCAACGCCTAGGAATATACCTGACTAGGAAGAATCTTAAAACCCATGGAAATATATGTCTCCGTAAGTGTATCAAGCGTGTGTACAGCAGCCGAAACGCAGCAGTGAAAATCCGATAAATCCCATTATCAAAATAAATTTCGAAAACAAAACACAAAGACAGTGAAATAGAGAGCAATTCTTAAATAATTCACTCAGGGCATGTGATGCAACCGGGATTGACCACATCTACACCCAGAGCTAGTTGAGACATAAGGCTGGACACTTCAGGCTGATAGCATTGGTGAGTTTCGGTGAGCAAATGCAGACCCTTTGAAGTCATACTGCATGGTACCCATTCCATGGGTCCCAACTCTTCAGGTTAAAGTCATTCTTCCTCCAGCTAAAACATGCATGGTAAACACAGAGTATCGTCTACCGTGTGATTAGGAAACAATTTAAAATGCATCTCAGTTTTCGTATCCTGGTCCTCGGGTTCACCATTTCAGATGCTTTACTAGCACTCTCCCCGCATGGAGAGTCAGTGCCTTTAACCTCCTCTTTGGCACAGCTTGCAATTTCTGTGCAAGATGAACAGGAATAGGGAGAAACAATGAGAGACTAGCTGTAGGTGTCTGCACGGGCAAATGTAACGCTCATTGCCCACCAGGAAGAGGAATTAACCAAAGGCTCAACGTGCCCTGCCGGAAACAGATTAGGGCCTGAAGCAATGCTGCGGTTTTGTGCGCAGCTCACAAGAAAGCGAGTTGAAGAAAGGAGCTCAGGGGCACTGTAATTCACAAATCTGCAGAGTTATAAATGACAGCTATCCTCCAAAAATATATTGAAGTAAGCCTGCGAAGGGGACTTGAAAGCGGGGCAGAATTTCAGGAAAACGATTGCAGGGGGTAGACTGGAATTGCCCTGAAAGCATAGGAAAAGAGGCAGAACGTCGACAATGATGCACTTGGCCAAAAAGGGCGTATGCGTTTTTTCCTGAATATATTCAGGAAAAAACGCATACGCCCTTTTTGGCCAACCAAGCAAGCCTGTAAAGGAAATCTGCACTACAATGAAGTCTCACTGCCCCCCGGGCAAAAGGGCCATCTGAAAAAAATGTAAAATCCAGAAAGTTAGGACAGGATATGGAGAACAGGGAGCCTTGTTATGCTGATTGGCAGGATGTAAATTGCCAGCAGCCACCCTGGAGAAGTGTATGGTGTTTCCTGAAACACGTAAGAAACAAAGCAACACAGCCTATGGCACTTCCACTTATGGTCCTATAGCTTACGGAAATTAAAATCAAAACAGACAGCCACCCCAATATTTGGGACCGCTGTGTTCACAAGAAGCTCGTCTACAGTATCAGGTAAATATCCCAGAAAGCAAAATATGGATAAAGAAGTTGTGGCACGTACGTGCAATGCAATATCACTCAGCAATGAAATCTGTGTCATCAGGCCCGTAGCGGCATAGTAAGTGGATGCAGGTACGGTGATTCTACGTGAACTACGTCACACAGAAAAAGAAACATCATAAGATATCACTAATACACGGAATGTAAACTTGACTACACATGAACTGAATTACAAAAAAGAACAGGGTCTCAAATTTAGAAAACCAACTAGTGCTTGCTTATGGGGAAAGGTGCGTTGGGGTGCTGCATAAAACCAGAGACTGAAATTAGCACAGATAACTTTCCATAAGCCAAATATGTAATAGACAAGACCTACTCCTTGCTCAACGAAATGGACCCAACACCACATATTCAACGCCAGGAATATACCTGACTAGGAAGAATCTTAAAACCCATGGATATATATGTCTCCGTAAGAGAATCAAGCGTGTGTACAGCGGCCGAAACGCAGCAGTGAAAATCCGATAAATCCCATTATCATAATAAATTTCGAAAACAAAACACAAAGACAGTGAAATAGAGAGCAATTCTTAAATAATTCACTCAGGGCATGTGATGCAACCGGGATTGACCACATCTACACCCAGAACTGGTTGACACATAAGGCTGGACACTTCAGGCTGATAGCATTGGTGAGTTTCGGTGAGCAAATGCAGACCCTTTGAAGTCATACTGCATGGTACCCATTCCATGGGTCCCAACTCTCCAGGTTCAAGGGATTCTTCCTCCAGCTAAAACATGCATGGGAAACCCAGAGTATCGTCCACCGTGTGATTGGGAAATGATTTAAAATGCATCTCAGTTTTCGTTTCCTGGTCCTCGGGTTCACCATTCCAGATGCTTTACTAACACTCTCCCCGCTTGGAGAGTCAGTGCCTTTAACCTCCTGTTTCGCACAGCTTGCCATTTCTGTGCAAGATGAACAGGAATAGGGAGAACCAATGAGAGACTAGCTGTAGGTGTCTGCACGGGCAAATGTAACGCTCATTGCCCACCAGGAAGAGGAATTAAACAAAGGCTCAGTGTGCCCTGCTGGAAACAGATTAGGGCCTGAAGCAATCCTGCGGTTTTGTGCCCAGCTCACAAGAAAGCGAGTTGAAGAAAGGAGCTCAGGGGCACTGTACTTCACAAACCTGCAGAGTTATAAATGACAGCTATCCTCCAAAAATATATTGAAGTAAGCCTGCGAAGGGGACTTGAAAGCGGGGCAGAATTTCAGGAAAACGATTGCAGGGGGTAGACTGGAATTGCCCTGAAAGCATAGGAAAAGAGGCACAACGTCGACAATGATGCACTTGGCCAAAAAGGGCGTATGCGTTTTTTCCTGAATATATTCAGGAAAAAACGCATACGCCCTTTTTGGCCAACCAAGCAAGCCTGTAAAGGAAATCAGCACTACAATGAAATCTCACTGCGCCCCCGGGCAAAAGGGCCATCTGAAAAAAGTGTAAAATAAAGAAAGGTAGGACAGGATATGGAGAACAGGGAGCCTTGTTATGCTGATTGGCAGGATGTAAATTGCCAGCAGCCACCCTGGAGAAGTGTATGGTGTTTCCTGAAACACGTAAGAAACAAAGCAACACAGCCTATGGCACTTCCACTTATGGTCCTATACCTTACGGAAATTAAAATCAAAAACAGACAGCCACCCCAATATTTGGGACGGCTGTGTTCACAAGAAGCTCGTCTACAGTATCAGGTAAATATCCCAGAAAGCAAAAAATGGATAAAGAAGTTGTGGCACGTACGTGCAATGCAATATCACTCAGCAATGAAATCTGTGTCATCAGGCCCGTAGCGGCATAGTGAGTGGATGCAGGTACGGTGATTCTACGTGAACTACGTCACACAGAAAAAGAAACATCATAAGATATCACTAATACACGGAATGTAAACTTGACTACACATGAACTGAATTACAAAACAGAACAGGGTCTCAAATTTAGAAAACCAACTAGTGCTTGCTTATGGGGAAAGGTGCGTTGGGGTGCTGCATAAAACCAGAGACTGAAATTAGCACAGATAACATTCCATAAGCCAAATATGTAATAGACAAGACCTACTCCTTGCTCAACGAAATGGACTCAACACCACATATTCAACGCCTAGGAATATACCTGACTAGGAAGAATCTTAAAACCCATGGATATATAGGTCTCCGTAAGAGAATCAAGCGTGTGTACAGCAGCGGAAATGCAGCAGTGAAAATCCGATAAATCCCATTATCAAAATAAATTTCGAAAACAAAACACAAAGACAGTGAAATAGAGAGCAATTCTTAAATAATTCACTCAGGGCATGTGATCCAACCGGGATTGACCACATCTACACCCAGAGCTGGTTGAGACGTAAGGCTGGACACTTCTGGCTGATAGCACTGGTGAGTTTCGGTGAGCAAATGCAGACCCTTTGAAGTCATACTGCATGGTACCCATTCCATGGGTCCCAACTCTCCAGGTTCAAGGCATTCTTCCTCCAGCTAAAACATGCATGGGAAACCCAGAGTATCGTCCACCGTGTGATTGGGAAACGATTTAAAATGCATCTCAGTTTTCGTATCCTGGTCCTCGGGTTCACCATTCCAGATGCTTTACTAACACTCTCCCCGCTTGGAGAGTCAGTGCCTTTAACCTCCTGTTTGGCACAGCTTGCCATTTCTGTGCAAGATGAACAGGAATAGGGAGAACCAATGAGAGACTAGCTGTAGGTGTCTGCACGGGCAAATGTAACGCTCATTGCCCACCAGGAAGAGGAATTAAACAAAGGCTCAGTGTGCCCTGCTGGAAACAGATTAGGGCCTGAAGCAATCCTGCGGTTTTGTGCCCAGCTCACAAGAAAGCGAGTTGAAGAAAGGAGCTCAGGGTCACTGTACTTCACAAACCTGCAGAGTTATAAATGACAGCTATCCTCCAAAAATATATTGAAGTAAGCCTGCGAAGGGGACTTGAAAGCGGGGCTGAATTTCAGGAAAACGATTGCAGGGGGTAGACTGGAATTGCCCTGAAAGCATAGGAAAAGAGTCACAACGTCGACAATGATGCACTTGGCCAAAAAGGGCGTATGCGTTTTTTCCTGAATATATTCAGGAAAAAACGCATACGCCCTTTTTGGCCAACCAAGCAAGCCTGTAAAGGAAATCTGCACTACAATGAAATCTCACTGCCCCCCCGGGCAAAAGGGCCATTTGAAAAAAGTGTAAAATCCAGAAAGGTAGGACAGGATATGGAGAACAGGGAGCCTTGTTATGCTGATTGGCAGGATGTAAATTACCAGCAGCCACCCTGGAGAAATGTATGGTGTTTCCTGAAACACGTAAGAAACAAAGCAACACAGCCTATGGCACTTCCACTTATGGTCCTAAAGCTTACGGAAATTAAAATCAAAAACAGACATCCACCCCAATATTTGGGACAGCTGTGTTCACAAGAAGCTCGTCTACAGTATCAGGTAAATATCCCAGAAAGCAAAAAATGGATAAAGAAGTTGTGGCACGTACGTGCAATGCAATATCACTCAGCAATGAAATCTGTGTCATCAGGCCCGTAGCGGCATAGTAAGTGGATGCAGGTACGGTGATTCTACGTGAACTACGTCACACAGAAAAAGAAACATCATAAGATATCACTAATACACGGAATGTAAACTTGACTACACATGAACTGAATTACAAAACAGAACAGGGTCTCAAATTTAGAAAACCAACTAGTGCTTGCTTATGGGGAAAGGTGCGTTGGGGTGCTGCATAAAACCAGAGACTGAAATTAGCAAAGATAACATTCCATAAGCCAAATATGTAATAGACAATACCTACTCCTTGCTCAACGAATTGGACTCAACACCACATATTCAACGCCTAGGAATATACCTGACTAGGAAGAATCTTAAAACCCATGGATATATATGTCTCCATAAGAGAATCAAGCGTGTGTACAGCGGCGGAAATGCAGCAGTGAAAATCCGATATATCCCATTATCAAAATAAATTTCGAAAACAAAACACAAAGACAGTGAAATAGAGAGCAATTCTTAAATAATTCACTCAGGGCATGTGATGCAACCGGGATTGACCACATCTACACCCAGAGCTGGTTGAGACATAAGGCTGGACACTTCAGGCTGATAGCACTGGTGAGTTTCGGTGAGCAAATGCAGACCTTTTGAAGTCATACTGCATGGTACCCATTCCATGGGTCCCAACTCTCCAGGTTCAAGGCATTCTTCCTCCAGCTAAAACATGCATGGGAAACCCAGAGTATCATCCACCGTGTGATTGGGAAACGATTTAAAATGCATCTCAGTTTTCGTATCCTGGTCCTCGGGTTCACCATTCCAGATGCTTTACTAACACTCTCCCCGCTTGGAGAGTCAGTGCCTTTAACCTCCTGTTTGGCACAGCTTGCCATTTCTGTGCAAGATGAACAGGAATAGGGAGAACCAATGAGAGACTAGCTGTAGGTGTCTGCACGGGCAAATGTAACGCTCATTGCCCACCAGGAAGAGGAATTAAACAAAGGCTCAGTGTGCCCTGCTGGAAACAGATTAGGGCCTGAAGCAATCCTGCGGTTTTGTGCCCAGCTCACAAGAAAGCGAGTTGAAGAAAGGAGCTCAGGGGCACTGTACTTCACAAACCTGCAGAGTTATAAATGACAGCTATCCTCCAAAAATATATTGAAGTAAGCCTGCGAAGGGGACTTGAAAGCGGGGCAGAATTTCAGGAAAACGATTGCAGGGGGTAGAGTGGAATTGCCTTGAAAGCATAGGAAAAGAGGCACAACGTCGACAATGATGCACTTGGCCAAAAAGGGCGTATGCGTTTTTTCCTGAATATATTCAGGAAAAAACGCATACGCCCTTTTTGGCCAACCAAGCAAGCCTGTAAAGGAAATCTGCACTACAATGAAATCTCACTGCCCCCCCGGGCAAAAGGGCCATCTGAAAAAAGTGTAAAATCCAGAAAGGTAGGACAGGATATGGAGAACAGGGAGCCTTGTTATGCTGATTGGCAGGATGTAAATTGCCAGCAGCCACCCTGGAGAAGTGTATGGTGTTTCCTGAAACACGTAAGAAACAAAGCAACACAGCCTATGGCACTTCCACTTATGGTCCTATACCTTACGGAAATTAAAATCAAAAACAGACAGCCACCCCAATATTTGGGACGGCTGTGTTCACAAGAAGCTCGTCTACAGTATCAGGTAAATATCCCAGAAAGCAAAAAATGGATAAAGAAGTTGTGGCACGTACGTGCAATGCAATATCACTCAGCAATGAAATCTGTGTCATCAGGCCCGTAGCGGCATAGTGAGTGGATGCAGGTACGGTGATTCTACGTGAACTACGTCACACAGAAAAAGAAACATCATAAGATATCACTAATACACGGAATGTAAACTTGACTACACATGAACTGAATTACAAAAAAGAACAGGGTCTCAAATTTAGAAAACCAACTAGTGCTTGCTTATGGGGAAAGGTGCCTTGGGGTGCTGCATAAAACCAGAGACTGAAATTAGCACAAATAACTTTCCATAAGCCAAATATGTAATAGACAAGACCTACTCCTTGCTCAACGAAATGGACCCAACACCACATATTCAACGCCTAGGAATATACCTGACTAGGAAGAATCTTAAAACCCATGGATATATATGTCTCCGTAAGAGAATCAAGCTTGTGTACAGCGGCCGAAACGCAGCAGTGAAAATCCGATAAATCCCATTATCAAAATAAATTTCGAAAACAAAACACAAAGACAGTGAAATAGAGAGCAATTCTTAAATACTTCACTCAGGGCATGTGATGCAACCGGGATTGACCACATCTACACCCAGAGCTGGTTGAGACATAAGGCTGGACACTTCTGGCTGATAGCACTGGTGAGTTTCGGTGAGCAAATGCAGACCCTTTGAAGTCATACTGCATGGTACCCATTCCATGGGTCCCAACTCTCCAGGTTCAAGGGATTCTTCCTCCAGCTACAACATGCATGGGAAACCCAGAGTATTGTCCACCGTGTGATTGGGAAACGGTTTAAAATGCATCTCAGTTTTCGTATCCTGGTCCTCGGGTTCACCATTCCAGATGCTTTACTAACACTCTTCCCGCTTGGAGAGTCAGTGCCTTTAACCTCCTGTTTGGCACAGCTTGCCATTTCTGTGCAAGATGAACAGGAATAGGGAGAACCAATGAGAGACTAGCTGTAGGTGTCTGCACGGGCAAATGTAACGCTCATTGCCCACCAGGAAGAGGAATTAAACAAAGGCTCAGTGTGCCCTGCTGGAAACAGATTAGGGCCTGAAGCAATCCTGCGGTTTTGTGCCCAGCTCACAAGAAAGCGAGTTGAAGAAAGGAGCTCAGGGGCACTGTACTTCACAAACCTGCAGAGTTATAAATGACAGCTATCCTCCAAAAATATATTGAAGTAAGGCTGCGAAGGGGACTTGAAAGCGGAGCTGAATTTCAGGAAAACGATTGCAGGGGGTAGACTGGAATTGCCCTGAAAGCATAGGAAAAGAGGCACAACGTCGACAATGATGCACTTGGCCAAAAGTGCGTATGCGTATTTTCCTGAATATATTCAGGAAAAAACGCATACGCCCTTTTTGGCCAACCAAGCAAGCCTGTAAAGGAAATCTGCACTACAATGAAATCTCACTGCCCCCCCAGGAAAAAGGGCCATCTGAAAAAAGTGTAAAATCCAGAAAGGTAGGACAGGATATGGAGAACAGGGAGCCTTGTTATGCTGATTGGCAGGATGTAAATTGCCAGCAGCCACCCTGGAGAAGTGTATGGTGTTTCCTGAAACACGTAAGAAACAAAGCAACACAGCCTATGGCACTTCCACTTATGGTCCTATAGCTTACGGAAATTAAAATCAAAAACAGACAGCCACCCCAATATTTGGGACGGATGTGTTCACAAGAAGCTCGTCTACAGTATCAGGTAAATATCCCAGAAAGCAAAAAATGGATAAAGAAGTTGTGGCACGTACGTGCAATGCAATATCACTCAGCAATGAAATCTGTGTCATCAGGCCCGTAGCGGCATAGTGAGTGGATGCAGGTACGGTTATTCTACGTGAACTACGTCACACAGAAAAAGAAACATCATAAGATATCACTAATACACGGAATGTAAACTTGACTACACATGAACTGAATTACAAAACAGAACAGGGTCTCAAATTTAGAAAAACAACTAGTGCTTGCTTATGGGGAAAGGTGCGTTGGGGTGCTGCATAAAAGCAGAGACTGAAATTAGCACAGATAACTTTCCATACGCCAAATATGTAATAGACAAGACCTACTCCTTGCTCAACGAAAGGAACTCAACACCACATATTCAACGCCTAGGAATATACCTGACTAGGAAGAATCTTAAAACCCATGGATATATATGTCTCCATAAGAGAATCAAGCGTGTGTACAGCGGCGGAAATGCAGCAGTGAAAATCCGATAAATCCCATTATCAAAATAAATTTCGAAAACAAAACACAAAGACAGTGAAATAGAGAGCAATTTTTAAATAATTCACTCAGGGCATGTGATGCAACCGGGATTGACCACATCTACACCCAGAGCTGGTTGAGACATAAGGCTGGACACTTCAGGCTGATAGCACTGGTGAGTTTCGGTGAGCAAATGCAGACCCTTTGAAGTCATACTGCATGGTACCAATTCCATGGGTCCCAACTCTCCAGGTTCAAGGCATTCTTCCTCCAGCTACAACATGCATGGGAAACCCAGAGTATCGTCCACCGTGTGATTGGGAAATGATTTAAAATGCATCTCAGTTTTCGTTTCCTGGTCCTCGGGTTCACCATTCCAGATGCTTTACTAACACTCTCCCCGCTTGGAGAGTCAGTGCCTTTAACCTCCTGTTTCGCACAGCTTGCCATTTCTGTGCAAGATGAACAGGAATAGGGAGAACCAATGAGAGACTAGCTGTAGGTGTCTGCACGGGCAAATGTAACGCTCATTGCCCACCAGGAAGAGGAATTAAACAAAGGCTCAGTGTGCCCTGCTGGAAACAGATTAGGGCCTGAAGCAATCCTGCGGTTTTGTGCCCAGCTCACAAGAAAGCGAGTTGAAGAAAGGAGCTCAGGGGCACTGTACTTCACAAACCTGCAGAGTTATAAATGACAGCTATCCTCCAAAAATATATTGAAGTAAGGCTGCGAAGGGGACTTGAAAGCGGAGCTGAATTTCAGGAAAACGATTGCAGGGGGTAGACTGGAATTGCCCTGAAAGCATAGGAAAAGAGGCACAACGTCGACAATGATGCACTTGGCCAAAAGTGCGTATGCGTATTTTCCTGAATATATTCAGGAAAAAACGCATACGCCCTTTTTGGCCAACCAAGCAAGCCTGTAAAGGAAATCTGCACTACAATGAAATCTCACTGCCCCCCCAGGAAAAAGGGCCATCTGAAAAAAGTGTAAAATCCAGAAAGGTAGGACAGGATATGGAGAACAGGGAGCCTTGTTATGCTGATTGGCAGGATGTAAATTGCCAGCAGCCACCCTGGAGAAGTGTATGGTGTTTCCTGAAACACGTAAGAAACAAAGCAACACAGCCTATGGCACTTCCACTTATGGTCCTATAGCTTACGGAAATTAAAATCAAAAACAGACAGCCACCCCAATATTTGGGACGGATGTGTTCACAAGAAGCTCGTCTACAGTATCAGGTAAATATCCCAGAAAGCAAAAAATGGATAAAGAAGTTGTGGCACGTACGTGCAATGCAATATCACTCAGCAATGAAATCTGTGTCATCAGGCCCGTAGCGGCATAGTGAGTGGATGCAGGTACGGTTATTCTACGTGAACTACGTCACACAGAAAAAGAAACATCATAAGATATCACTAATACACGGAATGTAAACTTGACTACACATGAACTGAATTACAAAACAGAACAGGGTCTCAAATTTAGAAAAACAACTAGTGCTTGCTTATGGGGAAAGGTGCGTTGGGGTGCTGCATAAAAGCAGAGACTGAAATTAGCACAGATAACTTTCCATACGCCAAATATGTAATAGACAAGACCTACTCCTTGCTCAACGAAAGGAACTCAACACCACATATTCAACGCCTAGGAATATACCTGACTAGGAAGAATCTTAAAACCCATGGATATATATGTCTCCATAAGAGAATCAAGCGTGTGTACAGCGGCGGAAATGCAGCAGTGAAAATCCGATAAATCCCATTATCAAAATAAATTTCGAAAACAAAACACAAAGACAGTGAAATAGAGAGCAATTTTTAAATAATTCACTCAGGGCATGTGATGCAACCGGGATTGACCACATCTACACCCAGAGCTGGTTGAGACATAAGGCTGGACACTTCAGGCTGATAGCACTGGTGAGTTTCGGTGAGCAAATGCAGACCCTTTGAAGTCATACTGCATGGTACCAATTCCATGGGTCCCAACTCTCCAGGTTCAAGGCATTCTTCCTCCAGCTACAACATGCATGGGAAACCCAGAGTATCGTCCACCGTGTGATTGGGAAATGATTTAAAATGCATCTCAGTTTTCGTTTCCTGGTCCTCGGGTTCACCATTCCAGATGCTTTACTAACACTCTCCCCGCTTGGAGAGTCAGTGCCTTTAACCTCCTGTTTCGCACAGCTTGCCATTTCTGTGCAAGATGAACAGGAATAGGGAGAACCAATGAGAGACTAGCTGTAGGTGTCTGCACGGGCAAATGTAACGCTCATTGCCCACCAGGAAGAGGAATTAAACAAAGGCTCAGTGTGCCCTGCTGGAAACAGATTAGGGCCTGAAGCAATCCTGCGGTTTTGTGCCCAGCTCACAAGAAAGCGAGTTGAAGAAAGGAGCTCAGGGGCACTGTACTTCACAAACCTGCAGAGTTATAAATGACAGCTATCCTCCAAAAATATATTGAAGTAAGCCTGCGAAGGGGACTTGAAAGCGGGGCTGAATTTCAGGAAAACGATTGCAGGGGGTAGACTGGAATTGCCCTGAAAGCATAGGAAAAGAGGCACAACGTCGACAATGATGCACTTGGCCAAAAAGGGCATATGCGTTTTTTCCTGAATATATTCAGGAAAAAACGCATACGCACTTTTTGGCCAACCAAGCAAGCCTGTAAAGGAAATCTGCACTACAATGAAATCTCACTGCCCCCCCGGGCAAAAGGGCCATCTGAAAAAAGTGTAAAATCCAGAAAGGTAGGACAGGATATGGAGAACAGGGAGCCTTGTTATGCTGATTGGCAGGATGTAAATTGCCAGCAGCCACCCTGGAGAAGTGTATGGTGTTTCCTGAAACACGTAAGAAACAAAGCAACACAGCCTATGGCACTTCCACTTATGGTCCTATAGCTTACGGAAATTAAAATCAAAAACAGACAGCCACCCCAATATTTGGGACGGCTGTGTTCACAAGAAGCTCGTCTACAGTATCAGGTAAATATCCCAGAAAGCAAAAAATGGATAAAGAAGTTGTGGCACGTACGTGCAATGCAATATCACTCAGCAATGAAATCTGTGTCATCAGGCCCGTAGCGGCATAGTGAGTGGATGCAGGTACGGTGATTCTACGTGAACTACGTCACACAGAAAAAGAAACATCATAAGATATCACTAATACACGGAATGTAAACTTGACTACACATGAACTGAATTACAAAACAGAACAGGGTCTCAAATTTAGAAAACCAACTAGTGCTTGCTTATGGGGAAAGGTGCGTTGGGGTGCTGCATAAAAGCAGAGACTGAAATTAGCACAGATAACTTTCCATACGCCAAATATGTAATAGACAAGACCTACTCCTTGCTCAACGAAAGGAACTCAACACCACATATTCAACGCCTAGGAATATACCTGACTAGGAAGAATCTTAAAACCCATGGATATATATGTCTCCGTAAGGGAATCAAGCGTGTGTACAGCGGCGGAAATGCAGCAGTGAAAATCCGATAAATCCCATTATCAAAATAAATTTCGAAAACAAAACACAAAGACAGTGAAATAGAGAGCAATTCTTAAATAATTCACTCAGGGCATGTGATGCAACCGGGATTGACCACATCTACACCCAGAGCTGGTTGAGACATAAGGCTGGACACTTCAGGCTGATAGCACTGGTGAGTTTCGGTGAGCAAATGCAGACCCTTTGAAGTCATACTGCATGGTACCCATTCCATGGGTCCCAACTCTCCAGGTTCAAGGCATTCTTCTTCCAGCTAAAACATGCATGGGAAACCCAGAGTATCGTCCACCGTGTGATTGGGAAATGATTTAAAATGCATCTCAGTTTTCGTTTCCTGGTCCTCGGGTTCACCATTCCAGATGCTTTACTAACACTCTCCCCGCTTGGAGAGTCAGTGCCTTTAACCTCCTGTTTCGCACAGCTTGCAATTTCTGTGCAAGATGAACAGGAATAGGGAGAACCAATGAGAGACTAGCTGTAGGTGTCTGCACGGGCAAATGTAACGCTCATTGCCCACCAGGAAGAGGAATTAAACAAAGGCTCAGTGTGCCCTGCTGGAAACAGATTAGGGCCTGAAGCAATCCTGCGGTTTTGTGCCCAGCTCACAAGAAAGCGAGTTGAAGAAAGGAGCTCAGGGGCACTGTACTTCACAAACCTGCAGAGTTATAAATGACAGCTATCCTCCAAAAATATATTGAAGTAAGCCTGCGAAGGGGACTTGAAAGCGGGGCAGAATTTGAGGAAAACGATTGCAGGGGGTAGACTGGAATTGCCCTGAAAGCATAGGAAAAGAGGCACAACGTCGACAATGATGCACTTGGCCAAAAAGGGCATATGCGTTTTTTCCTGAATATATTCAGGAAAAAACGCATACGCACTTTTTGGCCAACCAAGCAAGCCTGTAAAGGAAATCTGCACTACAATGAAATCTCACTGCCCCCCCGGGCAAAAGGGCCATCTGAAAAAAGTGTAAAATCCAGAAAGGTAGGACAGGATATGGAGAACAGGGAGCCTTGTTATGCTGATTGGCAGGATGTAAATTGCCAGCAGCCACCCTGGAGAAGTGTATGGTGTTTCCTGAAACACGTAAGAAACAAAGCAACACAGCCTATGGCACTTCCACTTATGGTCCTATAGCTTACGGAAATTAAAATCAAAAACAGACAGCCACCCCAATATTTGGGACGGCTGTGTTCACAAGAAGCTCGTCTACAGTATCAGGTAAATATCCCAGAAAGCAAAAAATGGGTAAAGAAGTTGTGGCACGTACGTGCAATGCAATATCACTCAGCAATGAAATCTGTGTCATCAGGCCCGTAGCGGCATAGTGAGTGGATGCAGGTACGGTGATTCTACGTGAACTACGTCACACAGAAAAAGAAACATCATAAGATATCACTAATACACGGAATGTAAACTTGACTACACATGAACTGAATTACAAAACAGAACAGGGTCTCAAATTTAGAAAACCAACTAGTGCTTGCTTATGGGGAAAGTTGCGTTGGGGTGCTGCATAAAACCAGAGACTGAAATTAGCACAGATAACATTCCATAAGCCAAATATGTAATAGACAAGACCTACTCCTTGCTCAACGAAATGGACTCAACACCACATATTCAACGCCTAGGAATATACCTGACTAGGAAGAATCTTAAAACCCATGGATATATATGTCTCCGTAAGAGAATCAAGCGTGTGTACAGCGGTGGAAATGCAGCAGTGAAAATCCGATAAATCCCATTATCAAAATAAATTTCGAAAACAAAACACAAAGACAGTGAAATAGAGAGCAATTCTTAAATAATTCACTCAGGGCATGTGATGCAACCGGGATTGACCACATCTACACCCAGAGCTGGTTGAGACATAAGGCTGGACACTTCTGGCTGATAGCACTGGTGAGTTTCGGTGAGCAAATGCAGACCCTTTGAAGTCATACTGCATGGTACCCTTTCCATGGGTCCCAACTCTCCAGGGTCAAGGCATTCTTCCTCCAGCTAAAACATGCATGGGAAACCCAGAGTATCGTCCACCGTGTGATTGGGAAACGATTTAAAATGCATCTCAGTTTTCGTATCCTGGTTCTCGGGTTCACCATTCCAGATGCTTTACTAACACTCTCCCCGCTTGGAGAGTCAGTGCCTTTAACCTCCTCTTTGGCACAGCTTGCCATTTCTGTGCAAGATGAACAGGAAGAGGGAGAACCAATGAGAGACTAGCTGTAGGTGTCTGCACGGGCAAATGTAACGCTCATTGCCCACCAGGAAGAGGAATTAAACAAAGGCTCAGTGTGCCCTGCTGGAAACAGATTATGGCCTGAAGCAATCCTGCGGTTTTGTGCCCAGCTCACAAGAAAGCGAGTTGAAGAAAGGAGCTCAGGGGCACTGTACTTCACAAACCTGCAGTGTTATAAATGACAGCTATCCTCCAAAAATATATTGAAGTAAGCCTGCGAAGGGGACTTGAAAGCGGGGCTGAATTTCAGGAAAACGATTGCAGGGGGTAGACTGGAATTGCCCTGAAAGCATAGGAAAAGAGGCACAACGTCGACAATGATGCACTTGGCCAAAAAGGGCGTATGCGTTTTTTCCTGAATATATTCAGGAAAAAACGCATACGCCCTTTTTGGCCAACCAAGCAAGCCTGTAAAGGAAATCTGCACTACAATGAAATCTCACTGCCCCCCCGGGCAAAAGGGCCATCTGAAAAAAGTGTAAAATCCAGAAAGGTAGGACAGGATATAGAGAACAGGGAGCCTTGTTATGCTAATTGGCAGGATGTAAATTGCCAGCAGCCACCCTGGAGAAGTGTATGGTGTTTCCTGAAACACGTAAGAAACAAAGCAAAACAGCCTATGGCACTTCCACTTATGGTCCTATAGCTTACGGAAATTAAAATCAAAAACAGACAGCCACCCCAATATTTGGGACGGCTGTGTTCACAAGAAGCTCGTCTACAGTATCAGGTAAATATCCCAGAAAGCAAAAAATGGATAAAGAAGTTGTGGCACGTACGTACAATGCAATATCACTCAGCAATGAAATCTGTGTCATCAGGCCCGTAGCGGCATAGTGAGTGGATGCAGGTACGGTGATTCTACGTGAACTACGTCACACAGAAAAAGAAACATCATAAGATATCACTAATACACGGAATGTAAACTTGACTACACATGAACTGAATTACAAAACAGAACAGGGTCTCAAATTTAGAAAACCAACTAGTGCTTGCTTATGGAGAAAGGAGCCTTGGGGTGCTGCATAAAACCAGAGACTGAAATTAGCACAGATAACTTTCCATAAGCCAAATATGTGATAGACAAGACCTACCCCTTGCTCAACGAAATGGACCCAACACCACATATTCAACGCCTAGGAATATACCTGACTAGGAAGAATCTTAAAACCCATGGATATATATGTCTCCGTAAGAGAATCAAGCGTGTGTACAGCGGCGGAAATGCAGCAGTGAAAATCCGATAAATCCCATTATCAAAATAAATTTCGAAAACAAAACACAAAGACAGTGAAATAGAGAGCAATTCTTAAATAATTCACTCAGGGCATGTGATGCAACCGGGATTGACCACATCTACACCCAGAGCTGGTTGAGACATAAGGCTGGACACTTCAGGCTGATAGCACTGGTGAGTTTCGGTGAGCAAATGCAGACCCTTTGAAGTCATACTGCATGGTACCCATTCCATGGGTCCCAACTCTCCAGGTTCAAGGCATTCTTCCTCCAGCTACAACATGCATGGGAAACCCAGAGTATCGTCCACCGTGTGATTGGGAAATGATTTAAAATGCATCTCAGTTTTCGTTTCCTGGTCCTCGGGTTCACCATTCCAGATGCTTTACTAACACTCTCCCCGCTTGGAGAGTCAGTGCCTTTAACCTCCTGTTTCGCACAGCTTGCAATTTCTGTGCAAGATGAACAGGAATAGGGAGAACCAATGAGAGACTAGCTGTAGGTGTCTGCACGGGCAAATGTAACGCTCATTGCCCACCAGGAAGAGGAATTAAACAAAGGCTCAGTGTGCCCTGCTGGAAACAGATTAGGGCCTGAAGCAATCCTGCGGTTTTGTGCCCAGCTCACAAGAAAGCGAGTTGAAGAAAGGAGCTCAGGGACACTGTACTTCACAAACCTGCAGAGTTATAAATGACAGCTATCTTCCAAAAATATATTGAAGTAAGCCTGCGAAGGGGACTTGAAAGCGGGGCAGAATTTGAGGAAAACGATTGCAGGGGGTAGACTGGAATTGCCCTGAAAGCATAGGAAAAGAGGCACAACGTCGACAATGATGCACTTGGCCAAAAAGGGCATATGCGTTTTTTCCTGAATATATTCAGGAAAAAACGCATACGCACTTTTTGGCCAACCAAGCAAGCCTGTAAAGGAAATCTGCACTACAATGAAATCTCACTGCCCCCCTGGGCAAAACGGCCATCTGAAAAAAGTGTAAAATAAAGAAAGGTAGGACAGGATATGGAGAACAGGGAGCCTTGTTATGCTGATTGGCAGGATGTAAATTGCCAGCAGCCACCCTGGAGAAGTGTATGGTGTTTCCTGAAACACGTAAGAAACAAAGCAACACAGCCTATGGCACTTCCACTTATGGTCCTATAGCTTATGGAAATTAAAATCAAAAACAGACAGCCACCCCAATATTTGGGACGGCTGTGTTCACAAGAAGCTCGTCTACAGTATCAGGTAAATATGCCAGAAAGCAAAAAATGGGTAAAGAAGTTATGGCACGTACGTGCAATGCAATATCACTCAGCAATGAAATCTGTGTCATCAGGCCCGTAGCGGCATAGTGAGTGGATGTAGGTACGGTGATTCTACGTGAACTACGTCACACAGAAAAAGAAACATCATAAGATATCACTAATACACGGAATGTAAACTTGACTACACATGAACTGAATTACAAAACAGAACAGGGTCTCAAATTTAGAAAACCAACTAGTGCTTGCTTATGGGGAAAGTTGCGTTGGGGTGCTGCATAAACCCAGAGACTGAAATTAGCACAGATAACATTCCATAAGCCAAATATGTAATAGACAAGACCTACTCCTTGCTCAACGAAATGGACTCAACACCACATATTCAACGCCTAGGAATATACCTGACTAGGAAGAATCTTAAAACCCATGGATATATATGTCTCCGTAAGAGAATCAAGCGTGTGTACAGCGGTGGAAATGCAGCAGTGAAAATCCGATAAATCCCATTATCAAAATAAATTTCGAAAACAAAACACAAAGACAGTGAAATAGAGAGCAATTCTTAAATAATTCACTCAGGGCATGTGATGCAACCGGGATTGACCACATCTACACCCAGAGCTGGTTGAGACATAAGGCTGGACACTTCTGGCTGATAGCACTGGTGAGTTTCGGTGAGCAAATGCAGACCCTTTGAAGTCATACTGCATGGTACCCATTCCATGGGTCCCAACTCTCCAGGGTCAAGGCATTCTTCCTCCAGCTAAAACATGCATGGGAAACCCAGAGTATCGTCCACCGTGTGATTGGGAAACGATTTAAAATGCATCTCAGTTTTCGTATCCTGGTCCTCGGGTTCACCATTCCAGATGCTTTACTAACACTCTCCCCGCTTGGAGAGTCAGTGCCTTTAACCTCCTGTTTGGCACAGCTTGCCATTTCTGTGCAAGATGAACAGGAATAGGGAGAACCAATGAGAGACTAGCTGTAGGTGTCTGCACGGGCAAATGTAACGCTCATTGCCCACCAGGAAGAGGAATTAAACAAAGGCTCAATGTGCCCTGCTGGAAACAGATTAGGGCCTGAAGCAATCCTGCGGTTTTGTGCCCAGCTCACAAGAAAGCGAGTTGAAGAAAGGAGCTCAGGGTCACTGTACTTCACAAACCTGCAGAGTTATAAATGACAGCTATCCTCCAAAAATATATTGAAGTAAGCCTGCGAAGGGGACTTGAAAGCGGGGCTGAATTTCAGGAAAACGATTGCAGGGTGTAGACTGGAATTGCCCTGAAAGCATAGGAAAAGAGTCACAACGTCGACAATGATGCACTTGGCCAAAAAGGGCGTATGCGTTTTTTCCTGAATATATTCAGGAAAAAACGCATACGCACTTTTTGGCCAACCAAGCAAGCCTGTAAAGGAAATCTGCACTACAATGAAATCTCACTGCCCCCCCCGGGCAAAAGGGCCATCTGAAAAAAGTGTAAAATCCAGAAAGGTAGGACAGGATATGGAGAACAGGGAGCCTTGTTATGCTGATTGGCAGGATGTAAATTGCCAGCAGCCACCCTGGAGAAATGTATGGTGTTTCCTGAAACACGTAAGAAACAAAGCAACACAGCCTATGGCACTTCCACTTATGGTCCTAAAGCTTACGGAAATTAAAATCAAAAACAGACATCCACCCCAATATTTGGGACGGCTGTGTTCACAAGAAGCTCGTCTACAGTATCAGGTAAATATCCCAGAAAGCAAAAAATGGATAAAGAAGTTGTGGCACGTACGTGCAATGCAATATCACTCAGCAATGAAATCTGTGTCATCAGGCCCGTAGCGGCATAGTAAGTGGATGCAGGTACGGTGATTCTACGTGAACTACGTCACACAGAAAAAGAAACATCATAAGATATCACTAATACACGGAATGTAAACTTGACTACACATGAACTGAATTACAAAACAGAACAGGGTCTCAAATTTAGAAAACCAACTAGTGCTTGCTTATGGGGAAAGGTGCGTTGAGGTGCTGCATAAAACCAGAGACTGAAATTAGCACAGATAACATTCCATAAGCCAAATATGTAATAGACAATACCTACTCCTTGCTCAACGAATTGGACTCAACACCACATATTCAACGCCTAGGAATATACCTGACTAGGAAGAATCTTAAAACCCATGGATATATATGTCTCCATAAGAGAATCAAGCGTGTGTACAGCAGCGGAAATGCAACAGTGAAAATCCGATAAATCCCATTATCAAAATAAATTTCGAAAACAAAACACAAAGACAGTGAAATAGAGAGCAATTCTTAAATAATTCACTCAGGGCATGTGATGCAACCGGGATTGACCACATCTACACCCAGAGCTGGTTGAGACATAAGGCTGGACACTTCAGGCTGATAGCACTGGTGAGTTTCGGTGAGCAAATGCAGACCCTTTGAAGTCATACTGCATGGTACCCATTCCATGGGTCCCAACTCTCCAGGTTCAAGGCATTCTTCCTCCAGCTAAAACATGCATGGGAAACCCAGAGTATCGTCCACCGTGTGATTGGGAAACGATTTAAAATGCATCTCAGTTTTCGTATCCTGGTCCTCGGGTTCACCATTCCAGATGCTTTACTAACACTCTCCCCGCTTGGAGAGTCAGTGCCTTTAACCTCCTGTTTGGCACAGCTTGCCATTTCTGTGCAAGATGAACAGGAATAGGGAGAACCAATGAGAGACTAGCTGTAGGTGTCTGCACGGGCAAATGTAACGCTCATTGCCCACCAGGAAGAGGAATTAAACAAAGGCTCAGTGTGCCCTGCTGGAAACAGATTAGGGCCTGAAGCAATCCTGCGGTTTTGTGCCCAGCTCACAAGAAAGCGAGTTGAAGAAAGGAGCTCAGGGGCACTGTACTTCACAAACCTGCAGAGTTAGAAATGACAGCTATCCTCCAAAAATATATTGAAGTAAGCCTGCGAAGGGGACTTGAAAGCGGGGCTGAATTTCAGGAAAACGATTGCAGGGGGTAGACTGGAATTGCCCTGAAAGCATAGGAAAAGAGGCACAACGTCGACAATGATGCACTTGGCCAAAAAGGGCGTATGCGTTTTTTCCTGAATATATTTAGGAAAAAACGCATACGCCCTTTTTGGCCAACCAAGCAAGCCTGTAAAGGAAATCTGCACTACAATGAAATCTCACTGACCCCCTGGGCAAAAGGGCCATCTGAAAAAAGTGTAAAATCAAGAAAGGTAGGACAGGATATGGAGAACAGGGAACCTTGTTATGCTGATTGGCAGGATGTAAATTGCCAGCAGCCACCCTGGAGAAGTGTATGGTGTTTCCTGAAACACGTAAGAAACAAAGCAACACAGCCTATGGCACTTCCACTTATGGTCCTATAGCTTACGGAAATTAAAATCAAAAACAGACAGCCACCCCAATATTTGGGACGGCTGTGTTCACAAGAAGCTCCTCTACAGTACCAGGTAAATATCCCAGAAAGCAAAAATGGATAAAGAAGTTGTGGCACGTACGTGCAATGCAATATCACTCAGCAATGAGATCTGTGTCATCAGGCCCGTAGCGGCACAGTGAGTGGATGCAGGTACGGTGATTCTACGTGAACTACGTCACACAGAAAAAGAAACATCATAAGATATCACTAATACACGGAATGTAAACTTGACTACACATGAACTGAATTACAAAACAGAACAGGGTCTCAAATTTAGAAAACCAACTAGTGCTTGCTTATGGGGAAAGGTGCGTTGGGGTGCTGCAAGAAACCAGAGACTGAAATTAGCACAGATAACTTTCCATAAGCCAAATATGTAATAGACAAGACCTACTCCTTGCTCAACGAAGTGGACCCAACACCACATATTCAAAGCCTAGGAATATACCTGACTAGGAAGAATCTTAAAACCCATGGATATATATGTCTCCGTAAGAGAATCAAGCCTGTGTACAGCGGCCGAAACGCAGCAGTGAAAATCCGATAAATCCCATTATCAAAATAAATTTCGAAAACAAAACACAAAGACAGTGAAATAGAAAGCAATTCTTAAATAATTCACTCAGGGCATGTGATGCAACCGGGATTGACCACATCTACACACAGAGCTGGTTGAGACATAAGGCTGGACACTTCAGGCTGATAGCATTGGTGAGTTTCGGTGAGCAAATGCAGACCCTTTGAAGTCATACTTCATGGTACCCATTCCATTGGTCCCAACTCTCCAGGTTCAAGGCATTCTTCCTCCAGCTAAAACATGCATGGGAAACCCAGAGTATCGTCCACCGTGTGATTGGGAAACGATTTAAATGCATCTCAGTTTTCGTATCCTGCTCCTCGGGTTCACCAATCCAGGTGCTTTACTAACACTCTCCCCGCTTGGAGAGTCAGTGCCTTTAACCTCCTGTTTGGCACAGCTTGCAATTTCTGTGCAAGATGAACAGGAATAGGGAGAACCAATGAGAGACTAGCTGTAGGTGTCTGCACGGGCAAATGTAACGCTCATTGCCCAACAGGAAGAGGAATTAAACAAAGGCTCAGTGTGCCCTGCTGGAAACAGATTAGGGCCTGAAGCAATCCTGCGGTTTTGTGCCCAGCTCACAAGAAAACGAGTTGAAGAAAGGAGCTCAGGGGCACTGTAATTCACAAACCTGCAGAGTTATAAATGACAGCTATCTTCCAAAAGTATATTGAAGTAAGCCTGCGTAGGGGACTTGAAAGCGGGGCAGAATTTCAGGAAAACGATTGAAGGGGGTAGACTGGAATTGCCCTGAAAGCATAGGAAAAGAGGCACAACGTCGACAATGATGCACTTGGCCAAAAAGGGCATATGCGTTTTTTCCTGAATATATTCAGGAAAAAACTCATACGCACTTTTTGGCCAACCAAGCAAGCCTGTAAAGGAAATCTGCACTACAATGAAGTCTCACTGCCCCCCAGGCAAAAGGGCCATCTGAAAAAAGTGTAAAATCCAGAAATGTAGGACAGGATATGGAGAACAGGGAGCCTTGTTATGCTGATTGGCAGGATGTAAATTGCCAGCAGCCACCCTGGAGAAGTGTATGGTGTTTCCTGAAACACGTAAGAAACAGAGCAACACAGCCTATGGCACTTCCACTTATGGTCCTATAGCTTACGGAAATTAAAATCAAAAACAGACAGCCACCCCAATATTTGGGACGGCTGTGTTCACAAGAAGCTCCTCTACAGTACCAGGTAAATATCCCAGAAAGCAAAAATGGATAAAGAAGTTGTGGCACGTACGTGCAATGCAATATCACTCAGCAATGAAATCTGTGTCATCAGGCCCGTAGCGGCACAGTGAGTGGATGCAGGTACGGTGATTCTACGTGAACTACGTCACACAGAAAAAGAAACATCATAAGATATCACTAATACACGGAATGTAAACTTGACTACACATGAACTGAATTACAAAACAGAACAGGGTCTCAAATTTAGAAAACCAACTAGTGCTTGCTTATGGGGAAAGGTGCGTTGGGGTGCTGCAAGAAACCAGAGACTGAAATTAGCACAGATAACTTTCCATAAGCCAAATATGTAATAGACAAGACCTACTCCTTGCTCAACGAAATGGACCCAACACCACTTATTCAACGCCTAGGAATATACCTGACTAGGAAGAATCTTAAAACCCATGGATATATATGTCTCCGTAAGAGAATCAAGCCTGTGTACAGCGGCCGAAACGCAGCAGTGAAAATCCGATAAATCCCATTATCAAAATAAATTTCGAAAACAAAACACAAAGACAGTGAAATAGAGAGCAATTCTCAAATAATTCACTCAGGGCATGTGATGCAACCGGGATTGACCACATCTACACAAGAGCTGGTTGAGACATAAGGCTGGACACTTCAGGCTGATAGCATTGGTGAGTTTCGGTGAGCAAATGCAGACCCTTTGAAGTCATACTTCATGGTACCCATTCCATTGGTCCCAACTCTCCAGGTTCAAGGCATTCTTCCTCCAGCTAAAACATGCATGGGAAACCCAGAGTATCGTCCACCGTGTGATTGGGAAACGATTTAAATGCATCTCAGTTTTCGTATCCTGCTCCTCGGGTTCACCAATCCAGGTGCTTTACTAACACTCTCCCCGCTTGGAGAGTCAGTGCCTTTAACCTCCTGTTTAGCACAGCTTGCAATTTCTGTGCAAGATGAACAGGAATAGGGAGAACCAATGAGAGACTAGCTGTAGGTGTCTGCACGGGCAAATGTAACGCTCATTGCCCACCGGGAAGAGGAATTAAACAAAGGCTCAGTGTGCCCTGCTGGAAACAGATTAGGGCCTGAAGCAATCCTGCGGTTTTGTGCCCAGCTCACAAGAAAGTGAGTTGAAGAAAGGAGCTCAGGGGCACTGTAATTCACAAACCTGCAGAGTTATAAATGACAGCTCTCCTCCAAAAATATATTGAAGTAAGCCTGCGAAGGGGACTTGAAAGCGGGGCAGAATTTCAGGAAAAAGATTGCAGGGGGTAGACTGGAATTGCCCTGAAAGCATAGGAAAAGAGGAAGAACATCGACAATGATGCACTTGGCCAAAAAGGGCGTATGCGTTTTTTCCTGAATATATTCAGGAAAAAACGCATACGCCCTTTTTGGCCAACCAAGCAAGCCTGTAAAGGAAATCTGCACTACAATGAAGTCTCACTGCCCCCCGGGCAAAAGGGCCATCTGAAAAAAGTGTAAAATCCAGAAAGTTAGGACAGGATATGGAGAACAGGTAGCCTTTTTATGCTGATTGGCAGGATGTAAATTGCCAGCAGCCACCCTGGAGAAGTGTATGGTGTTTCCTGAAACACGTAAGAAACAAAGCAACACAGCCTATGGCACTTCCACTTATGGTCCTATAGCTTACGGAAATTAAAATCAAAAACAGACAGCCACCCCAATATTTGGGACGGCTGTTTTCACAAGAAGCTCGTCTACAGTATCCGGTAAATATCCCAGAAAGCAAAAAATGGATAAAGAAGTTGTGGCACGTACGTACAATGCAATATCACTCAGCAATGAAATCTGCATCATCAGGCCCGTAGCGGCATAGTGAGTGGATGCAGGTACGGTGATTCTACGTGAACTACGTCACACAGAAAAAGAAACATCATAAGATATCACTAATACACGGAATGTAAACTTGACTACACATGAACTGAATTACAAAACAGAACAGGGTCTCAAATTTAGAAAACCAACTAGTGCTTGCTTATGGGGAAAGGTGGCTTGGGGTGCTGCATAAAACCAGAGGCTGAAATTAGCTCAGATAACATTCCATAAGCCAAATATGTAATAGACAAGACTTACTCCTTGCTCAACGAAATGGACCCAACACCACATATTCAACGCCTAGGAATATACCTGACTAGGAAGAATCTTAAAACCCATGGAAATATATGTCTCCGTAAGTGTATCAAGCGTGTGTACAGCGGCCGAAACGCAGCAGTGAAAATCCGATAAATCCCATTATCAAAATAAATTTCGAAAACAAAACACAAAGACAGTGAAATAGAGAGCAATTCTTAAATAATTCACTCAGGGCATGTGATGCAACCGGGATTGACCACATCTACACCCAGAGCTGGTTGAGACATAAGGCTGGACACTTCAGGCTGATAGCATTGGTGAGTTTCGGTGAGCAAATGCAGACCCTTTGAAGTCATACTGCATGGTACCCATTCCATGGGTCCCAACTCTTCAGGTTAAAGTCATTCTTCCTCCAGCTAAAACATGCATGGGAAACACAGAGTATCGTCTACCGTGTGATTAGGAAACAATTTAAAATGCATCTCAGTTTTCGTATCCTGGTCCTCGGGTTCACCATTTCAGATGCTTTACTAACACTCTCCCCGCATGGAGAGTCAGTGCCTTTAACCTCCTCTTTGGCACAGCTTGCAATTTCTGTGCAAGATGAACAGGAATAGGGAGAAACAATGAGAGACTAGCTGTAGGTGTCTGCACGGGCAAATGTAACGCTCATTGCCCACCAGGAAGAGGAATTAACCAAAGGCTCAACGTGCCCTGCCGGAAACAGATTAGGGCCTGAAGCAATGCTGCGGTTTTGTGCGCAGCTCACAAGAAAGCGAGTTGAAGAAAGGAGCTCAGGGGCACTGTAATTCACAAATCTGCAGAGTTATAAATGACAGCTATCCTCCAAAAATATATTGAAGTAAGCCTGCGAAGGGGACTTGAAAGCGGGGCAGAATTTCAGGAAAACGATTGCAGGGGGTAGACTGGAATTGCCCTGAAAGCATAGGAAAAGAGGCAGAACGTCGACAATGATGCACTTGGCCAAAAAGGGCGTATGCGTTTTTTCCTGAATATATTCAGGAAAAAACGCATACGCCCTTTTTGGCCAACCAAGCAAGCCTGTAAAGGAAATCTGCACTACAATGAAGTCTCACTGCCCCCCGGGCAAAAGGGCCATCTGAAAAAAATGTAAAATCCAGAAAGGTAGGACAGGATATGGAGAACAGGGAGCCTTGTTATGCTGATTGGCAGGATGTAAATTGCCAGCAGCCACCCTGGAGAAGTGTATGGTGTTTCCTGAAACACGTAAGAAACAGAGCAACACAGCCTATGGCACTTCCACTTATGGTCCTATAGCTTACGGAAATTAAAATCAAAACAGACAGCCACCCCAATATTTGGGACCGCTGTGTTCACAAGAAGCTCGTCTACAGTATCAGGTAAATATCCCAGAAAGCAAAAAATGGATAAAGAAGTTGTGGCACGTACGTGCAATGCAATATCACTCAGCAATGAAATCTGTGTCATCAGGCCCGTAGCGGCATAGTAAGTGGATGCAGGTACGGTGATTCTACGTGAACTACGTCACACAGAAAAAGAAACATCATAAGATATCACTAATACACGGAATGTAAACTTGACTACACATGAAATGAATTACAAAAAAGAACAGGGTCTCAAATTTAGAAAACCAACTAGTGCTTGCTTATGGGGAAAGGTGCGTTGGGGTGCTGCATAAAACCAGAGACTGAAATTAGCACAAATAACTTTCCATAAGCCAAATATGTAATAGACAAGACCTACTCCTTGCTCAACGAAATGGACCCAACACCACATATTCAACGCCAGGAATATACCTGACTAGGAAGAATCTTAAAACCCATGGATATATATGTCTCCGTAAGAGAATCAAGCGTGTGTACAGCGGCCGAAACGCAGCAGTGAAAATCCGATAAATCCCATTATCATAATAAATTTCGAAAACAAAACACAAAGACAGTGAAATAGAGAGCAATTCTTAAATAATTCACTCAGGGCATGTGATGCAACCGGGATTGACCACATCTACACCCAGAACTGGTTGACACATAAGGCTGGACACTTCAGGCTGATAGCATTGGTGAGTTTCAGTGAGCAAATGCAGACCCTTTGAAGTCATACTGCATGGTACCCATTCCATGGGTCCCAACTCTCCAGGTTCAAGGGATTCTTCCTCCAGCTAAAACATGCATGGGAAACCCAGAGTATCGTCCACCGTGTGATTGGGAAATGATTTAAAATGCATCTCAGTTTTCGTTTCCTGGTCCTCGGGTTCACCATTCCAGATGCTTTACTAACACTCTCCCCGCTTGGAGAGTCAGTGCCTTTAACCTCCTGTTTCGCACAGCTTGCAATTTCTGTGCAAGATGAACAGGAATAGGGAGAACCAATGAGAGACTAGCTGTAGGTGTCTGCACGGGCAAATGTAACGCTCATTGCCCACCAGGAAGAGGAATTAAACAAAGGCTCAGTGTGCCCTGCTGGAAACAGATTAGGGCCTGAAGCAATCCTGCGGTTTTGTGCCCAGCTCACAAGAAAGCGAGTTGAAGAAAGGATCTCAGGGGCACTGTACTTCACAAACCTGCAGAGTTATAAATGACAGCTATCCTCCAAAAATATATTGAAGTAAGCCTGCGAAGGGGACTTGAAAGCGGGGCAGAATTTCAGGAAAACGATTGCAGGGGGTAGACTGGAATTGCCCTGAAAGCATAGGAAAAGAGGCACAACGTCGACAATGATGCACTTGGCCAAAAAGGGCGTATGCGTTTTTTCCTGAATATATTCAGGAAAAAACGCATACGCCCTTTTTGGCCAACCAAGCAAGCCTGTAAAGGAAATCTGCACTACAATGAAATCTCACTGTGCCCCCGGGCAAAAGGGCCATCTGAAAAAAGTGTAAAATAAAGAAAGGTAGGACAGGATATGGAGAACAGGGAGCCTTGTTATGCTGATTGGCAGGATGTAAATTGCCAGCAGCCACCCTGGAGAAGTGTATGGTGTTTCCTGAAACACGTAAGAAACAAAGCAACACAGCCTATGGCACTTCCACTTATGGTCCTATACCTTACGGAAATTAAAATCAAAAACAGACAGCCACCCCAATATTTGGGACGGCTGTGTTCACAAGAAGCTCGTCTACAGTATCAGGTAAATATCCCAGAAAGCAAAAAATGGATAAAGAAGTTGTGGCACGTACGTGCAATGCAATATCACTCAGCAATGAAATCTGTGTCATCAGGCCCGTAGCGGCATAGTGAGTGGATGCAGGTACGGTGATTCTACGTGAACTACGTCACACAGAAAAAGAAACATCATAAGATATCACTAATACACGGAATGTAAACTTGACTACACATGAACTGAATTACAAAACAGAACAGGGTCTCAAATTTAGAAAACCAACTAGTGCTTCCTTATGGGGAAAGGTGCGTTGGGGTGCTGCATAAAACCAGAGACTGAAATTAGCACAGATAACATTCTATAAGCCAAATATGTAATAGACAAGACCTACTCCTTGCTCAACGAAATGGACTCAACACCACATATTCAACGCCTAGGAATATACCTGACTAGGAAGAATCTTAAAACCCATGGATATATATGTCTCCGTAAGAGAATCAAGCGTGTGTACAGCAGCGGAAATGCAGCAGTGAAAATCCGATAAATCCCATTATCAAAATAAATTTCGAAAACAAAACACAAAGACAGTGAAATAGAGAGCAATTCTTAAATAATTCACTCAGGGCATGTGATCCAACCGGGATTGACCACATCTACACCCAGAGCTGGTTGAGACGTAAGGCTGGACACTTCTGGCTGATAGCACTGGTGAGTTTCGGTGAGCAAATGCAGACCCTTTGAAGTCATACTGCATGGTACCCATTCCATGGGTCCCAACTCTCCAGGTTCAAGGCATTCTTCCTCCAGCTAAAACATGCATGGGAAACCCAGAGTATCGTCCACCGTGTGATTGGGAAACGATTTAAAATGCATCTCAGTTTTCGTATCCTGGTCCTCGGGTTCACCATTCCAGATGCTTTACTAACACTCTCCCCGCTTGGAGAGTCAGTGCCTTTAACCTCCTGTTTGGCACAGCTTGCCATTTCTGTGCAAGATGAACAGGAATAGGGAGAACCAATGAGAGACTAGCTGTAGGTGTCTGCACGGGCAAATGTAACGCTCATTGCCCACCAGGAAGAGGAATTAAACAAAGGCTCAGTGTGCCCTGCTGGAAACAGATTAGGGCCTGAAGCAATCCTGCGGTTTTGTGCCCAGCTCACAAGAAAGCGAGTTGAAGAAAGGAGCTCAGGGTCACTGTACTTCACAAACCTGCAGAGTTATAAATGACAGCTATCCTCCAAAAATATATTGAAGTAAGCCTGCGAAGGGGACTTGAAAGCGGGGCTGAATTTCAGGAAAACGATTGCAGGGGGTAGACTGGAATTGCCCTGAAAGCATAGGAAAAGAGTCACAACGTCGACAATGATGCACTTGGCCAAAAAGGGCGTATGCGTTTTTTCCTGAATATATTCAGGAAAAAACGCATACGCCCTTTTTGGCCAACCAAGCAAGCCTGTAAAGGAAATCTGCACTACAATGAAATCTCACTGCCCCCCCGGGCAAAAGGGCCATTTGAAAAAAGTGTAAAATCCAGAAAGGTAGGACAGGATATGGAGAACAGGGAGCCTTGTTATGCTGATTGGCAGGATGTAAATTGCCAGCAGCCACCCTGGAGAAATGTATGGTGTTTCCTGAAACACGTAAGAAACAAAGCAACACAGCCTATGGCACTTCCACTTATGGTCCTAAAGCTTACGGAAATTAAAATCAAAAACAGACATCCACCCCAATATTTGGGACAGCTGTGTTCACAAGAAGCTCGTCTACAGTATCAGGTAAATATCCCAGAAAGCAAAAAATGGATAAAGAAGTTGTGGCACGTACGTGCAATGCAATATCACTCAGCAATGAAATCTGTGTCATCAGGCCCGTAGCGGCATAGTAAGTGGATGCAGGTACGGTGATTCTACGTGAACTACGTCACACAGAAAAAGAAACATCATAAGATATCACTAATACACGGAATGTAAACTTGACTACACATGAACTGAATTACAAAACAGAACAAGGTCTCAAATTTAGAAAACCAACTAGTGCTTGCTTATGGGGAAAGGTGCGTTGGGGTGCTGCATAAAACCAGAGACTGAAATTAGCAAAGATAACATTCCATAAGCCAAATATGTAATAGACAATACCTACTCCTTGCTCAACGAATTGGACTCAACACCACATATTCAACGCCTAGGAATATACCTGACTAGGAAGAATCTTAAAACCCATGGATATATATGTCTCCATAAGAGAATCAAGCGTGTGTACAGCGGCGGAAATGCAGCAGTGAAAATCCGATAAATCCCATTATCAAAATAAATTTCGAAAACAAAACACAAAGACAGTGAAATAGAGAGCAATTCTTAAATAATTCACTCAGGGCATGTGATGCAACCGGGATTGACCACATCTACACCCAGAGCTGGTTGAGACATAAGGCTGGACACTTCAGGCTGATAGCACTGGTGAGTTTCGGTGAGCAAATGCAGACCCTTTGAAGTCATACTGCATGGTACCCATTCCATGGGTCCCAACTCTCCAGGTTCAAGGCATTCTTCCTCCAGCTAAAACATGCATGGGAAACCCAGAGTATCATCCACCGTGTGATTGGGAAACGATTTAAAATGCATCTCAGTTTTCGTATCCTGGTCCTCGGGTTCACCATTCCAGATGCTTTACTAACACTCTCCCCGCTTGGAGAGTCAGTGCCTTTAACCTCCTGTTTGGCACAGCTTGCCATTTCTGTGCAAGATGAACAGGAATAGGGAGAACCAATGAGAGACTAGCTGTAGGTGTCTGCACGGGCAAATGTAACGCTCATTGCCCACCAGGAAGAGGAATTAAACAAAGGCTCAGTGTGCCCTGCTGGAAACAGATTAGGGCCTGAAGCAATCCTGCGGTTTTGTGCCCAGCTCACAAGAAAGCGAGTTGAAGAAAGGAGCTCAGGGGCACTGTACTTCACAAACCTGCAGAGTTATAAATGACAGCTATCCTCCAAAAATATATTGAAGTAAGCCTGCGAAGGGGACTTGAAAGCGGGGCAGAATTTCAGGAAAACGATTGCAGGGGGTAGAGTGGAATTGCCCTGAAAGCATAGGAAAAGAGGCACAACGTCGACAATGATGCACTTGGCCAAAAAGGGCGTATGCGTTTTTTCCTGAATATATTCAGGAAAAAACGCATACGCCCTTTTTGGCCAACCAAGCAAGCCTGTAAAGGAAATCTGCACTACAATGAAATCTCACTGCCCCCCCGGGCAAAAGGGCCATCTGAAAAAAGTGTAAAATCCAGAAAGGTAGGACAGGATATGGAGAACAGGGAGCCTTGTTATGCTGATTGGCAGGATGTAAATTGCCAGCAGCCACCCTGGAGAAGTGTATGGTGTTTCCTGAAACACGTAAGAAACAAAGCAACACAGCCTATGGCACTTCCACTTATGGTCCTATACCTTACGGAAATTAAAATCAAAAACAGACAGCCACCCCAATATTTGGGACGGCTGTGTTCACAAGAAGCTCGTCTACAGTATCAGGTAAATATCCCAGAAAGCAAAAAATGGATAAAGAAGTTGTGGCACGTACGTGCAATGCAATATCACTCAGCAATGAAATCTGTGTCATCAGGCCCGTAGCGGCATAGTGAGTGGATGCAGGTACGGTGATTCTACGTGAACTACGTCACACAGAAAAAGAAACATCATAAGATATCACTAATACAAGGAATGTAAACTTGACTACACATGAACTGAATTACAAAACAGAACAGGGTCTCAAATTTAGAAAACCAACTAGTGCTTCCTTATGGGGAAAGATGCGTTGGGGTGCTGCATAAAACCAGAGACTGAAATTAGCACAGATAACATTCCATAAGCCAAATATGTAATAGACAAGACCTACTCCTTGCTCAACGAAATGGACTCAACACCACATATTCAACGCCTAGGAATATACCTGACTAGGAAGAATCTTAAAACCCATGGATATATATGTCTCCGTAAGAGAATCAAGCGTGTGTACAGCAGCGGAAATGCAGCAGTGAAAATCCGATAAATCCCATTATCAAAATAAATTTCGAAAACAAAACACAAAGACAGTGAAATAGAGAGCAATTCTTAAATAATTCACTCAGGGCATGTGATCCAACCGGGATTGACCACATCTACACCCAGAGCTGGTTGAGACGTAAGGCTGGACACTTCTGGCTGATAGCACTGGTGAGTTTCGGTGAGCAAATGCAGACCCTTTGAAGTCATACTGCATGGTACCCATTCCATGGGTCCCAACTCTCCAGGTTCAAGGCATTCTTCCTCCAGCTAAAACATGCATGGGAAACCCAGAGTATCGTCCACCGTGTGATTGGGAAACGATTTAAAATGCATCTCAGTTTTCGTATCCTGGTCCTCGGGTTCACCATTCCAGATGCTTTACTAACACTCTCCCCGCTTGGAGAGTCAGTGCCTTTAACCTCCTGTTTGGCACAGCTTGCCATTTCTGTGCAAGATGAACAGGAATAGGGAGAACCAATGAGAGACTAGCTGTAGGTGTCTGCACGGGCAAATGTAACGCTCATTGCCCACCAGGAAGAGGAATTAAACAAAGGCTCAGTGTGCCCTGCTGGAAACAGATTAGGGCCTGAAGCAATCCTGCGGTTTTGTGCCCAGCTCACAAGAAAGCGAGTTGAAGAAAGGAGCTCAGGGTCACTGTACTTCACAAACCTGCAGAGTTATAAATGACAGCTATCCTCCAAAAATATATTGAAGTAAGCCTGCGAAGGGGACTTGAAAGCGGGGCTGAATTTCAGGAAAACGATTCCAGGGGGTAGACTGGAATTGCCCTGAAAGCATAGGAAAAGAGTCACAACGTCGACAATGATGCACTTGGCCAAAAAGGGCGTATGCGTTTTTTCCTGAATATATTCAGGAAAAAACGCATACGCCCTTTTTGGCCAACCAAGCAAGCCTGTAAAGGAAATCTGCACTACAATGAAATCTCACTGCCCCCCCGGGCAAAAGGGCCATCTGAAAAAAGTGTAAAATCCAGAAAGGTAGGACAGGATATGGAGAACAGGGAGCCTTGTTATGCTGATTGGCAGGATGTAAATTGCCAGCAGCCACCCTGGAGAAATGTATGGTGTTTCCTGAAACACGTAAGAAACAAAGCAACACAGCCTATGGCACTTCCACTTATGGTCCTAAAGCTTACGGAAACTAAATTCAAAAACAGACATCCACCCCAATATTTGGGACGGCTGTGTTCACAAGAAGCTCGTCTACAGTATCAGGTAAATATCCCAGAAAGCAAAAAATGGATAAAGAAGTTGTGGCACGTACGTGCAATGCAATATCACTCAGCAATGAAATCTGTGTCATCAGGCCCGTAGCGGCATAGTGAGTGGATGCAGGTACGGTGATTCTACGTGAACTACGTCACACAGAAAAAGAAACATCATAAGATATCACTAATACACGGAATGTAAACTTGACTACACATGAACTGAATTACGAAACAGAACAGGGTCTCAAATTTAGAAAACCAACTAGTGCTTGCTTATGGGGAAAGGTGCGTTGGGGTGCTGCATAAAACCAGAGACTGAAATTAGCACAGATAACATTCCATAAGCCAAATATGTAATAGACAATACCTACTCCTTGCTCAACGAATTGGACTCAACACCACATATTCAACGCCTAGGAATATACCTGACTAGGAAGAATCTTAAAACCCATGGATATATATGTCTCCATAAGAGAATCAAGCGTGTGTACAGCAGCGGAAATGCAGCAGTGAAAATCCGATAAATCCCATTATCAAAATAAATTTCGAAAACAAAACACAAAGACAGTGAAATAGAGAGCAATTCTTAAATAATTCACTCAGGGCATGTGATGCAACCGGGATTGACCACATCTACACCCAGAGCTGGTTGAGACATAAGGCTGGACACTTCTGGCTGATAGCACTGGTGAGTTTCGGTGAGCAAATGCAGACCCTTTGAAGTCATACTGCATGGTACCCATTCCATGGGTCCCAACTCTCCAGGTTCAAGGGATTCTTCCTCCAGCTACAACATGCATGGGAAACCCAGAGTATTGTCCACCGTGTGATTGGGAAACGGTTTAAAATGCATCTCAGTTTTCGTATCCTGGTCCTCGGGTTCACCATTCCAGATGCTTTACTAACACTCTCCCCGCTTGGAGAGTCAGTGCCTTTAACCTCCTGTTTGGCACAGCTTGCCATTTCTGTGCAAGATGAACAGGAATAGGGAGAACCAATGAGAGACTAGCTGTAGTGTCTGCACGGGCAAATGTAACGCTCATTGCCCACCAGGAAGAGGAATTAAACAAAGGCTCAGTGTGCCCTGCTGGAAACAGATTAGGGCCTGAAGCAATCCTGCGGTTTTGTGCCCAGCTCACAAGAAAGCGAGTTGAAGAAAGGAGCTCAGGGGCACTGTACTTCACAAACCTGCAGAGTTATAAATGACAGCTATCCTCCAAAAATATATTGAAGTAAGGCTGCGAAGGGGACTTCAAAGCGGAGCTGAATTTCAGGAAAACGATTGCAGGGGGTAGACTGGAATTGCCCTGAAAGCATAGGAAAAGAGGCACAACGTCGACAATGATGCACTTGGCCAAAAGTGCGTATGCGTATTTTCCTGAATATATTCAGGAAAAAACGCATACGCCCTTTTTGGCCAACCAAGCAAGCCTGTAAAGGAAATCTGCACTACAATGAAATCTCACTGCCCCCCCAGGAAAAAGGGCCATCTGAAAAAAGTGTAAAATCCAGAAAGGTAGGACAGGATATGGAGAACAGGGAGCCTTGTTATGCTGATTGGCAGGATGTAAATTGCCAGCAGCCACCCTGGAGAAGTGTATGGTGTTTCCTGAAACACGTAAGAAACAAAGCAACACAGCCTATGGCACTTCCACTTATGGTCCTATAGCTTACGGAAATTAAAATCAAAAACAGACAGCCACCCCAATATTTGGGACGGCTGTGTTCACAAGAAGCTCGTCTACAGTATCAGGTAAATATCCCAGAAAGCAAAAAATGGGTAAAGAAGTTGTGGCACGTACGTGCAATGCAATATCACTCAGCAATGAAATCTGTGTCATCAGGCCCGTAGCGGCATAGTGAGTGGATGCAGGTACGGTGATTCTACGTGAACTACGTCACACAGAAAAAGAAACATCATAAGATATCACTAATACACGGAATGTAAACTTGACTACACATGAACTGAATTACAAAACAGAACAGGGTCTCAAATTTAGAAAACCAACTAGTGCTTGCTTATGGGGAAAGTTGCGTTGGGGTGCTGCATAAAACCAGAGACTGAAATTAGCACAGATAACATTCCATAAGCCAAATATGTAATAGACAAGACCTACTCCTTGCTCAACGAAATGGACTCAACACCACATATTCAACGCCTAGGAATATACCTGACTAGGAAGAATCTTAAAACCCATGGATATATATGTCTCCGTAAGAGAATCAAGCGTGTGTACAGCGGTGGAAATGCAGCAGTGAAAATCCGATAAATCCCATTATCAAAATAAATTTCGAAAACAAAACACAAAGACAGTGAAATAGAGAGCAATTCTTAAATAATTCACTCAGGGCATGTGATGCAACCGGGATTGACCACATCTACACCCAGAGCTGGTTGAGACATAAGGCTGGACACTTCTGGCTGATAGCACTGGTGAGTTTCGGTGAGCAAATGCAGACCCTTTGAAGTCATACTGCATGGTACCCATTCCATGGGTCCCAACTCTCCAGAGTCAAGGCATTCTTCCTCCAGCTAAAACATGCATGGGAAACCCAGAGTATCGTCCACCGTGTGATTGGGAAACGATTTAAAATGCATCTCAGTTTTCGTATCCTGGTCCTTGGGTTCACCATTCCAGATGCTTTACTAACACTCTCCCCGCTTGGAGAGTCAGTGCCTTTAACCTCCTGTTTGGCACAGCTTGCCATTTCTGTGCAAGATGAACAGGAATAGGGAGAACCAATGAGAGACTAGCTGTAGGTGTCTGCACGGGCAAATGTAACGCTCATTGCCCACCAGGAAGAGGAATTAAACAAAGGCTCAGTGTGCCCTGCTGGAAACAGATTAGGGCCTGAAGCAATCCTGCGGTTTTGTGCCCAGCTCACAAGAAAGCGAGTTGAAGAAAGGAGCTCAGGGGCACTGTACTTCACAAACCTGCAGAGTTATAAATGACAGCTATCCTCCAAAAATATATTGAAGTAAGCCTGCGAAGGGGACTTGAAAGCGGGGCTGAATTTCAGGAAAACGATTGCAGGGGGTAGACTGGAATTGCCCTGAAAGCATAGGAAAAGAGGCACAACGTCGACAATGATGCACTTGGCCAAAAAGGGCGTATGCGTTTTTTCCTGAATATATTTAGGAAAAAACGCATACGCCCTTTTTGGCCAACCAAGCAAGCCTGTAAAGAAATCTGCACTACAATGAAATCTCACTGACCCCCTGGGCAAAAGGGCCATCTGAAAAAAGTGTAAAATCAAGAAAGGTAGGACAGGATATGGAGAACAGGGAGCCTTGTTATGCTGATTGGCAGGATGTAAATTGCCAGCAGCCACCCTGGAGAAGTGTATGGTGTTTCCTGAAACACATAAGAAACAAAGCAACACAGCCTATGGCACTTCCACTTATGGTCCTATAGCTTACGGAAATTAAAATCAAAAACAGACAGCCACCCCAATATTTGGGACTCCTGTGTTCACAAGAAGCTCGTCTACAGTATCAGGTAAATATCCCAGAAAGCAAAAAATGGATAAAGAAGTTGTGGCACGTACGTACAATGCAATATCACTCAGCAATGAAATCTGTGTCATCAGGCCCGTAGCGGCATAGTGAGTGGATGCAGGTACGGTGATTCTACGTGAACTACGTCACACAGAAAAAGAAACATCATAAGATATCACTAATACACGGAATGTAAACTTGACTACACATGAACTGAATTACAAAAAAGAACAGGGTCTCAAATTTAGAAAACCAACTAGTGCTTGCTTATGGGGAAAGGTGCCTTGGGGTGCTGCATAAAACCAGAGACTGAAATTAGCACAAATAACTTTCCATAAGCCAAATATGTAATAGACAAGACCTACTCCTTGCTCAACGAAATGGACCCAACACCACATATTCAACGCCTAGGAATATACCTGACTAGGAAGAATCTTAAAACCCATGGATATATATGTCTCCGTAAGAGAATCAAGCTTGTGTACAGCAGCCGAAACGCAGCACTGAAAATCCGATAAATCCCATTATCAAAATAAATTTCGAAAACAAAACACAAAGACAGTGAAATAGAGAGCAATTCTTAAATAATTCACTCAGGGCATGTGATGCAACCGGGATTGACCACATCTACACCCAGAGCTGGTTGAGACATAAGGCTGGACACTTCTGGCTGATAGCACTGGTGAGTTTCGGTGAGCAAATGCAGACCCTTTGAAGTCATACTGCATGGTACCCATTCCATGGGTCCCAACTCTCCAGGTTCAAGGGATTCTTCCTCCAGCTACAACATGCATGGGAAACCCAGAGTATTGTCCACCGTGTGATTGGGAAACGATTTAAAATGCATCTCAGTTTTCGTTTCCTGGTCCTCGGGTTCACCATTCCAGATGCTTTACTAACACTCTCCCCGCTTGGAGAGTCAGTGCCTTTAACCTCCTGTTTGGCACAGCTTGCCATTTCTGTGCAAGATGAACAGGAATAGGGAGAACCAATGAGAGACTAGCTGTAGGTGTCTGCACGGGCAAATGTAACGCTCATTGCCCACCAGGAAGAGGAATTAAACAAAGGCTCAGTGTGCCCTGCTGGAAACAGATTAGGGCCTGAAGCAATCCTGCGGTTTTGTGCCCAGCTCACAAGAAAGCGAGTTGAAGAAAGGAGCTCAGGGGCACTGTACTTCACAAACCTGCAGAGTTATAAATGACAGCTATCCTCCAAAAATATATTGAAGTAAGCCTGCGAAGGGGACTTGAAAGCGGAGCTGAATTTCAGGAAAACGATTGCAGGGGGTAGACTGGAATTGCCCTGAAAGCATAGGAAAAGAGGCACAACGTCGACAATGATGCACTTGGCCAAAAAGGGCGTATGGTATTTTCCTGAATATATTCAGGAAAAAACGCATACGCCCTTTTTGGCCAACCAAGCAAGCCTGTAAAGGAAATCTGCACTACAATGAAATCTCACTGCCCCCCCAGGAAAAAGGGCCATCTGAAAAAAGTGTAAAATCCAGAAAGGTAGGACAGGATATGGAGAACAGGGAGCCTTGTTATGCTGATTGGCAGGATGTAAATTGCCAGCAGCCACCCTGGAGAAGTGTATGGTGTTTCCTGAAACACGTAAGAAACAAAGCAACACAGCCTATGGCACTTCCACTTATGGTCCTATAGCTTACGGAAATTAAAATCAAAAACAGACAGCCACCCCAATATTTGGGACGGATTTGTTCACAAGAAGCTCGTCTACAGTATCAGGTAAATATCCCAGAAAGCAAAAAATGGATAAAGAAGTTGTGGCACGTACGTGCAATGCAATATCACTCAGCAATGAAATCTGTGTCATCAGGCCCGTAGCGGCATAGTGAGTGGATGCAGGTACGGTGATTCTACGTGAACTACGTCACACAGAAAAAGAAACATCATAAGATATCACTAATACACGGAATGTAAACTTGACTACACATGAACTGAATTACAAAACAGAACAGGGTCTCAAATTTAGAAAACCAACTAGTGCTTGCTTATGGGGAAAGGTGCGTTGGGGTGCTGCATAAAAGCAGAGACTGAAATTAGCACAGATAACTTTCCATACGCCAAATATGTAATAGACAAGACCTACTCCTTGCTCAACGAAAGGAACTCAACACCACATATTCAACGCCTAGGAATATACCTGACTAGGAAGAATCTTAAAACCCATGGATATATATGTCTCCGTAAGAGAATCAAGCGTGTGTACAGCGGCGGAAATGCAGCAGTGAAAATCCGATAAATCCCATTATCAAAATAAATTTCGAAAACAAAACACAAAGACAGTGAAATAGAGAGCAATTCTTAAATAATTCACTCAGGGCATGTGATGCAACCGGGATTGACCACATCTACACCCAGAGCTGGTTGAGACATAAGGCTGGACACTTCAGGCTGATAGCACTGGTGAGTTTCGGTGAGCAAATGCAGACCCTTTGAAGTCATACTGCATGGTACCCATTCCATGGGTCCCAACTCTCCAGAGTCAAGGCATTCTTCCTCCAGCTAAAACATGCATGGGAAACCCAGAGTATCGTCCACCGTGTGATTGGGAAACGATTTAAAATGCATCTCAGTTTTCGTATCCTGGTCCTTGGGTTCACCATTCCAGATGCTTTACTAACACTCTCCCCGCTTGGAGAGTCAGTGCCTTTAACCTCCTGTTTGGCACAGCTTGCCATTTCTGTGCAAGATGAACAGGAATAGGGAGAACCAATGAGAGACTAGCTGTAGGTGTCTGCACGGGCAAATGTAACGCTCATTGCCCACCAGGAAGAGGAATTAAACAAAGGCTCAGTGTGCCCTGCTGGAAACAGATTAGGGCCTGAAGCAATCCTGCGGTTTTGTGCCCAGCTCACAAGAAAGCGAGTTGAAGAAAGGAGCTCAGGGGCACTGTACTTCACAAACCTGCAGAGTTATAAATGACAGCTATCCTCCAAAAATATATTGAAGTAAGCCTGCGAAGGGGACTTGAAAGCGGGGCTGAATTTCAGGAAAACGATTGCAGGGGGTAGACTGGAATTGCCCTGAAAGCATAGGAAAAGAGGCACAACGTCGACAATGATGCACTTGGCCAAAAAGGGCGTATGCGTTTTTTCCTGAATATATTTAGGAAAAAACGCATACGCCCTTTTTGGCCAACCAAGCAAGCCTGTAAAGAAATCTGCACTACAATGAAATCTCACTGACCCCCTGGGCAAAAGGGCCATCTGAAAAAAGTGTAAAATCAAGAAAGGTAGGACAGGATATGGAGAACAGGGAGCCTTGTTATGCTGATTGGCAGGATGTAAATTGCCAGCAGCCACCCTGGAGAAGTGTATGGTGTTTCCTGAAACACATAAGAAACAAAGCAACACAGCCTATGGCACTTCCACTTATGGTCCTATAGCTTACGGAAATTAAAATCAAAAACAGACAGCCACCCCAATATTTGGGACTCCTGTGTTCACAAGAAGCTCGTCTACAGTATCAGGTAAATATCCCAGAAAGCAAAAAATGGATAAAGAAGTTGTGGCACGTACGTACAATGCAATATCACTCAGCAATGAAATCTGTGTCATCAGGCCCGTAGCGGCATAGTGAGTGGATGCAGGTACGGTGATTCTACGTGAACTACGTCACACAGAAAAAGAAACATCATAAGATATCACTAATACACGGAATGTAAACTTGACTACACATGAACTGAATTACAAAAAAGAACAGGGTCTCAAATTTAGAAAACCAACTAGTGCTTGCTTATGGGGAAAGGTGCCTTGGGGTGCTGCATAAAACCAGAGACTGAAATTAGCACAAATAACTTTCCATAAGCCAAATATGTAATAGACAAGACCTACTCCTTGCTCAACGAAATGGACCCAACACCACATATTCAACGCCTAGGAATATACCTGACTAGGAAGAATCTTAAAACCCATGGATATATATGTCTCCGTAAGAGAATCAAGCTTGTGTACAGCAGCCGAAACGCAGCACTGAAAATCCGATAAATCCCATTATCAAAATAAATTTCGAAAACAAAACACAAAGACAGTGAAATAGAGAGCAATTCTTAAATAATTCACTCAGGGCATGTGATGCAACCGGGATTGACCACATCTACACCCAGAGCTGGTTGAGACATAAGGCTGGACACTTCTGGCTGATAGCACTGGTGAGTTTCGGTGAGCAAATGCAGACCCTTTGAAGTCATACTGCATGGTACCCATTCCATGGGTCCCAACTCTCCAGGTTCAAGGGATTCTTCCTCCAGCTACAACATGCATGGGAAACCCAGAGTATTGTCCACCGTGTGATTGGGAAACGATTTAAAATGCATCTCAGTTTTCGTTTCCTGGTCCTCGGGTTCACCATTCCAGATGCTTTACTAACACTCTCCCCGCTTGGAGAGTCAGTGCCTTTAACCTCCTGTTTGGCACAGCTTGCCATTTCTGTGCAAGATGAACAGAAATAGGGAGAACCAATGAGAGACTAGCTGTAGGTGTCTGCACGGGCAAATGTAACGCTCATTGCCCACCAGGAAGAGGAATTAAACAAAGGCTCAGTGTGCCCTGCTGGAAACAGATTAGGGCCTGAAGCAATCCTGCGGTTTTGTGCCCAGCTCACAAGAAAGCGAGTTGAAGAAAGGAGCTCAGGGGCACTGTACTTCACAAACCTGCAGAGTTATAAATGACAGCTATCCTCCAAAAATATATTGAAGTAAGCCTGCGAAGGGGACTTGAAAGCGGAGCTGAATTTCAGGAAAACGATTGCAGGGGGTAGACTGGAATTGCCCTGAAAGCATAGGAAAAGAGGCACAACGTCGACAATGATGCACTTGGCCAAAAAGGGCGTATGGTATTTTCCTGAATATATTCAGGAAAAAACGCATACGCCCTTTTTGGCCAACCAAGCAAGCCTGTAAAGGAAATCTGCACTACAATGAAATCTCACTGCCCCCCCAGGAAAAAGGGCCATCTGAAAAAAGTGTAAAATCCAGAAAGGTAGGACAGGATATGGAGAACAGGGAGCCTTGTTATGCTGATTGGCAGGATGTAAATTGCCAGCAGCCACCCTGGAGAAGTGTATGGTGTTTCCTGAAACACGTAAGAAACAAAGCAACACAGCCTATGGCACTTCCACTTATGGTCCTATAGCTTACGGAAATTAAAATCAAAAACAGACAGCCACCCCAATATTTGGGACGGATTTGTTCACAAGAAGCTCGTCTACAGTATCAGGTAAATATCCCAGAAAGCAAAAAATGGATAAAGAAGTTGTGGCACGTACGTGCAATGCAATATCACTCAGCAATGAAATCTGTGTCATCAGGCCCGTAGCGGCATAGTGAGTGGATGCAGGTACGGTGATTCTACGTGAACTACGTCACACAGAAAAAGAAACATCATAAGATATCACTAATACACGGAATGTAAACTTGACTACACATGAACTGAATTACAAAACAGAACAGGGTCTCAAATTTAGAAAACCAACTAGTGCTTGCTTATGGGGAAAGGTGCGTTGGGGTGCTGCATAAAAGCAGAGACTGAAATTAGCACAGATAACTTTCCATACGCCAAATATGTAATAGACAAGACCTACTCCTTGCTCAACGAAAGGAACTCAACACCACATATTCAACGCCTAGGAATATACCTGACTAGGAAGAATCTTAAAACCCATGGATATATATGTCTCCGTAAGAGAATCAAGCGTGTGTACAGCGGCGGAAATGCAGCAGTGAAAATCCGATAAATCCCATTATCAAAATAAATTTCGAAAACAAAACACAAAGACAGTGAAATAGAGAGCAATTCTTAAATAATTCACTCAGGGCATGTGATGCAACCGGGATTGACCACATCTACACCCAGAGCTGGTTGAGACATAAGGCTGGACACTTCAGGCTGATAGCACTGGTGAGTTTCGGTGAGCAAATGCAGACCCTTTGAAGTCATACTGCATGGTACCCATTCCATGGGTCCCAACTCTCCAGGTTCAAGGCATTCTTCCTCCAGCTAAAACATGCATGGGAAACCCAGAGTATCGTCCACCGTGTGATTGGGAAATGATTTAAAATGCATCTCAGTTTTCGTTTCCTGGTCCTCGGGTTCACCATTCCAGATGCTTTACTAACACTCTCCCCGCTTGGAGAGTCAGTGCCTTTAACCTCCTGTTTCGCACAGCTTGCAATTTCTGTGCAAGATGAACAGGAATAGGGAGAACCAATGAGAGACTAGCTGTAGGTGTCTGCACGGGCAAATGTAACGCTCATTGCCCACCAGGAAGAGGAATTAAACAAAGGCTCAGTGTGCCCTGCTGGAAACAGATTAGGGCCTGAAGCAATCCTGCGGTTTTGTGCCCAGCTCACAAGAAAGCGAGTTGAAGAAAGGAGCTCAGGGGCACTGTACTTCACAAACCTGCAGAGTTATAAATGACAGCTATCCTCCAAAAATATATTGAAGTAAGCCTGCGAAGGGGACTTGAAAGCGGGGCAGAATTTGAGGAAAACGATTGCAGGGGGTAGACTGGAATTGCCCTGAAAGCATAGGAAAAGAGGCACAACGTCGACAATGATGCACTTGGCCAAAAAGGGCATATGCGTTTTTTCCTGAATATATTCAGGAAAAAACGCATACGCACTTTTTGGCCAACCAAGCAAGCCTGTAAAGGAAATCTGCACTACAATGAAATCTCACTGCCCCCCCGGGCAAAAGGGCCATCTGAAAAAAGTGTAAAATCCAGAAAGGTAGGACAGGATATGGAGAACAGGGAGCCTTGTTATGCTGATTGGCAGGATGTAAATTGCCAGCAGCCACCCTGGAGAAGTGTATGGTGTTTCCTGAAACACGTAAGAAACAAAGCAACACAGCCTATGGCACTTCCACTTATGGTCCTATAGCTTATGGAAATTAAAATCAAAAACAGACAGCCACCCCAATATTTGGGACGGCTGTGTTCACAAGAAGCTCGTCTACAGTATCAGGTAAATATCCCAGAAAGCAAAAAATGGATAAAGAAGTTGTGGCACGTACGTGCAATGCAATATCACTCAGCAATGAAATCTGTGTCATCAGGCCCGTAGCGGCATAGTGAGTGGATGCAGGTACGGTGATTCTACGTGAACTACGTCACACAGAAAAAGAAACATCATAAGATATCACTAATACACGGAATGTAAACTTGACTACACATGAACTGAATTACAAAACAGAACAGGGTCTCAAATTTAGAAAACCAACTAGTGCTTGCTTATGGGGAAAGGTGCGTTGGGGTGCTGCATAAAAGCAGAGACTGAAATTAGCACAGATAACTTTCCATACGCCAAATATGTAATAGACAAGACCTACTCCTTGCTCAACGAAAGGAACTCAACACCACATATTCAACGCCTAGGAATATACCTGACTAGGAAGAATCTTAAAACCCATGGATATATATGTCTCCGTAAGAGAATCAAGCGTGTGTACAGCGGCGGAAATGCAGCAGTGAAAATCCGATAAATCCCATTATCAAAATAAATTTCGAAAACAAAACACAAAGACAGTGAAATAGAGAGCAATTCTTAAATAATTCACTCAGGGCATGTGATGCAACCGGGATTGACCACATCTACACCCAGAGCTGGTTGAGACATAAGGCTGGACACTTCAGGCTGATAGCACTGGTGAGTTTCGGTGAGCAAATGCAGACCCTTTGAAGTCATACTGCATGGTACCCATTCCATGGGTCCCAACTCTCCAGGTTCAAGGCATTCTTCCTCCAGCTAAAACATGCATGGGAAACCCAGAGTATCGTCCACCGTGTGATTGGGAAATGATTTAAAATGCATCTCAGTTTTCGTTTCCTGGTCCTCGGGTTCACCATTCCAGATGCTTTACTAACACTCTCCCCGCTTGGAGAGTCAGTGCCTTTAACCTCCTGTTTCGCACAGCTTGCAATTTCTGTGCAAGATGAACAGGAATAGGGAGAACCAATGAGAGACTAGCTGTAGGTGTCTGCACGGGCAAATGTAACGCTCATTGCCCACCAGGAAGAGGAATTAAACAAAGGCTCAGTGTGCCCTGCTGGAAACAGATTAGGGCCTGAAGCAATCCTGCGGTTTTGTGCCCAGCTCACAAGAAAGCGAGTTGAAGAAAGGAGCTCAGGGGCACTGTACTTCACAAACCTGCAGAGTTATAAATGACAGCTATCCTCCAAAAATATATTGAAGTAAGCCTGCGAAGGGGACTTGAAAGCGGGGCAGAATTTGAGGAAAACGATTGCAGGGGGTAGACTGGAATTGCCCTGAAAGCATAGGAAAAGAGGCACAACGTCGACAATGATGCACTTGGCCAAAAAGGGCATATGCGTTTTTTCCTGAATATATTCAGGAAAAAACGCATACGCACTTTTTGGCCAACCAAGCAAGCCTGTAAAGGAAATCTGCACTACAATGAAATCTCACTGCCCCCCCGGGCAAAAGGGCCATCTGAAAAAAGTGTAAAATCCAGAAAGGTAGGACAGGATATGGAGAACAGGGAGCCTTGTTATGCTGATTGGCAGGATGTAAATTGCCAGCAGCCACCCTGGAGAAGTGTATGGTGTTTCCTGAAACACGTAAGAAACAAAGCAACACAGCCTATGGCACTTCCACTTATGGTCCTATAGCTTATGGAAATTAAAATCAAAAACAGACAGCCACCCCAATATTTGGGACGGCTGTGTTCACAAGAAGCTCGTCTACAGTATCAGGTAAATATCCCAGAAAGCAAAAAATGGATAAAGAAGTTGTGGCACGTACGTACAATGCAATATCACTCAGCAATGAAATCTGTGTCATCAGGCCCGTAGCGGCATAGTGAGTGGATGCAGGTACGGTGATTCTACGTGAACTACGTCACACAGAAAAAGAAACATCATAAGATATCACTAATACACGGAATGTAAACTTGACTACACATGAACTGAATTACAAAACAGAACAGGGTCTCAAATTTAGAAAACCAACTAGTGCTTGCTTATGGGGAAAGGAGCCTTGGGGTGCTGCATAAAACCAGAGACTGAAATTAGCACAGATAACTTTCCATAAGCCAAATATGTGATAGACAAGACCTACCCCTTGCTCAATGAAATGGACCCAACACCACATATTCAACGCCTAGGAATATACCTGACTAGGAAGAATCTTAAAACCCATGGATATATATGTCTCCGTAAGAGAATCAAGCGTGTGTACAGCGGCGGAAATGCAGCAGTGAAAATCCGATAAATCCCATTATCAAAATAAATTTCGAAAACAAAACACAAAGACAGTGAAATAGAGAGCAATTCTTAAATAATTCACTCAGGGCATGTGATGCAACCGGGATTGACCACATCTACACCCAGAGCTGGTTGAGACATAAGGCTGGACACTTCAGGCTGATAGCACTGGTGAGTTTCGGTGAGCAAATGCAGACCCTTTGAAGTCATACTGCATGGTACCCATTCCATGGGTCCCAACTCTCCAGGTTCAAGGCATTCTTCCTCCAGCTACAACATGCATGGGAAACCCAGAGTATCGTCCACCGTGTGATTGGGAAATGATTTAAAATGCATCTCAGTTTTCGTTTCCTGGTCCTCGGGTTCACCATTCCAGATGCTTTACTAACACTCTCCCCGCTTGGAGAGTCAGTGCCTTTAACCTCCTGTTTCGCACAGCTTGCAATTTCTGTGCAAGATGAACAGGAATAGGGAGAACCAATGAGAGACTAGCTGTAGGTGTCTGCACGGGCAAATGTAACGCTCATTGCCCACCAGGAAGAGGAATTAAACAAAGGCTCAGTGTGCCCTGCTGGAAACAGATTAGGGCCTGAAGCAATCCTGCGGTTTTGTGCCCAGCTCACAAGAAAGCGAGTTGAAGAAAGGAGCTCAGGGGCACTGTACTTCACAAACCTGCAGAGTTATAAATGACAGCTATCCTCCAAAAATATATTGAAGTAAGCCTGCGAAGGGGACTTGAAAGCGGGGCAGAATTTGAGGAAAACGATTGCAGGGGGTAGACTGGAATTGCCCTGAAAGCATAGGAAAAGAGGCACAACGTCGACAATGATGCACTTGGCCAAAAAGGGCATATGCGTTTTTTCCTGAATATATTCAGGAAAAAACGCATACGCACTTTTTGGCCAACCAAGCAAGCCTGTAAAGGAAATCTGCACTACAATGAAATCTCACTGCCCCCCCGGGCAAAAGGGCCATCTGAAAAAAGTGTAAAATCCAGAAAGGTAGGACAGGATATGGAGAACAGGGAGCCTTGTTATGCTGATTGGCAGGATGTAAATTGCCAGCAGCCACCCTGGAGAAGTGTATGGTGTTTCCTGAAACACGTAAGAAACAAAGCAACACAGCCTATGGCACTTCCACTTATGGTCCTATAGCTTATGGAAATTAAAATCAAAAACAGACAGCCACCCCAATATTTGGGACGGCTGTGTTCACAAGAAGCTCGTCTACAGTATCAGGTAAATATGCCAGAAAGCAAAAAATGGGTAAAGAAGTTATGGCACGTACGTGCAATGCAATATCACTCAGCAATGAAATCTGTGTCATCAGGCCCGTAGCGGCATAGTGAGTGGACGCAGGTACGGTGATTCTACGTGAACTACGTCACACAGAAAAAGAAACATCATAAGATATCACTAATACACGGAATGTAAACTTGACTACACATGAACTGAATTACAAAACAGAACAGGGTCTCAAATTTAGAAAACCAACTAGTGCTTGCTTATGGGGAAAGTTGCGTTGGGGTGCTGCATAAAACCAGAGACTGAAATTAGCACAGATAACATTCCATAAGCCAAATATGTAATAGACAAGACCTACTCCTTGCTCAACGAAATGGACTCAACACCGCATATTCAACGCCTAGGAATATACCTGACTAGGAAGAATCTTAAAACCCATGGATATATATGTCTCCGTAAGAGAATCAAGCGTGTGTACAGCGGTGGAAATGCAGCAGTGAAAATCCGATAAATCCCATTATCAAAATAAATTTCGAAAACAAAACACAAAGACAGTGAAATAGAGAGCAATTCTTAAATAATTCACTCAGGGCATGTGATGCAACCGGGATTGACCACATCTACACCCAGAGCTGGTTGAGACATAAGGCTGGACACTTCTGGCTGATAGCACTGGTGAGTTTCGGTGAGCAAATGCAGACCCTTTGAAGTCATACTGCATGGTACCCATTCCATGGGTCCCAACTCTCCAGGGTCAAGGCATTCTTCCTCCAGCTAAAACATGCATGGGAAACCCAGAGTATCGTCCACCGTGTGATTGGGAAACGATTTAAAATGCATCTCAGTTTTCGTATCCTGGTCCTCGGGTTCACCATTCCAGATGCTTTACTAACACTCTCCCCGCTTGGAGAGTCAGTGCCTTTAACCTCCTGTTTGGCACAGCTTGCCATTTCTGTGCAAGATGAACAGGAATAGGGAGAACCAATGAGAGACTAGCTGTAGGTGTCTGCACGGGCAAATGTAATGCTCATTGCCCACCAGGAAGAGGAATTAAACAAAGGCTCAGTGTGCCCTGCTGGAAACAGATTAGGGCCTGAAGCAATCCTGCGGTTTTGTGCCCAGCTCACAAGAAAGCGAGTTGAAGAAAGGAGCTCAGGGTCACTGTACTTCACAAACCTGCAGAGTTATAAATGACAGCTATCCTCCAAAAATATATTGAAGTAAGCCTGCGAAGGGGACTTGAAAGCGGGGCTGAATTTCAGGAAAACGATTGCAGGGTGTAGACTGGAATTGCCCTGAAAGCATAGGAAAAGAGTCACAACGTCGACAATGATGCACTTGGCCAAAAAGGGCGTATGCGTTTTTTCCTGAATATATTCAGGAAAAAACGCATACGCACTTTTTGGCCAACCAAGCAAGCCTGTAAAGGAAATCTGCACTACAATGAAATCTCACTGCCCCCCCGGGCAAAAGGGCCCTCTGAAAAAAGTGTAAAATCCAGAAAGGTAGGACAGGATATGGAGAACAGGGAGCCTTGTTATGCTGATTGGCAGGATGTAAATTGCCAGCAGCCACCCTGGAGAAATGTATGGTGTTTCCTGAAACACGTAAGAAACAAAGCAACACAGCCTATGGCACTTCCATTTATGGTCCTAAAGCTTACGGAAATTAAAATCAAAAACAGACATCCACCCCAATATTTGGGACGGCTGTGTTCACAAGAAGCTCGTCTACAGTATCAGGTAAATATCCCAGAAAGCAAAAAATGGATAAAGAAGTTGTGGCACGTACGTGCAATGCAATATCACTCAGCAATGAAATCTGTGTCATCAGGCCCGTAGCGGCATAGTAAGTGGATGCAGGTACGGTGATTCTACGTGAACTACGTCACACAGAAAAAGAAACATCATAAGATATCACTAATACACGGAATGTAAACTTGACTACACATGAACTGAATTACAAAACAGAACAGGGTCTCAAATTTAGAAAACCAACTAGTGCTTGCTTATGGGGAAAGGTGCGTTGAGGTGCTGCATAAAACCAGAGACTGAAATTAGCACAGATAACATTCCATAAGCCAAATATGTAATAGACAATACCTACTCCTTGCTCAACGAATTGGACTCAACACCACATATTCAACGCCTAGGAATATACCTGACTAGGAAGAATCTTAAAACCCATGGATATATATGTCTCCATAAGAGAATCAAGCGTGTGTACAGCAGCGGAAATGCAGCAGTGAAAATCCGATAAATCCCATTATCAAAATAAATTTCGAAAACAAAACACAAAGACAGTGAAATAGAGAGCAATTCTTAAATAATTCACTCAGGGCATGTGATGCAACCGGGATTGACCACATCTACACCCAGTGCTGGTTGAGACATAAGGCTGGACACTTCAGGCTGATAGCACTGGTGAGTTTCGGTGAGCAAATGCAGACCCTTTGAAGTCATACTGCATGGTACCCATTCCATGGGTCCCAACTCTCCAGGTTCAAGGCATTCTTCCTCCAGCTAAAACATGCATGGGAAACCCAGAGTATCGTCCACCGTGTGATTGGGAAACGATTTAAAATGCATCTCAGTTTTCGTATCCTGGTCCTCGGGTTCACCATTCCAGATGCTTTACTAACACTCTCCCCGCTTGGAGAGTCAGTGCCTTTAACCTCCTGTTTGGCACAGCTTGCCATTTCTGCGCAAGATGAACAGGAATAGGGAGAACCAATGAGAGACTAGCTGTAGGTGTCTGCACGGGCAAATGTAACGCTCATTGCCCACCAGGAAGAGGAATTAAACAAAGGCTCAGTGTGCCCTGCTGGAAACAGATTAGGGCCTGAAGCAATCCTGCGGTTTTGTGCCCAGCTCACAAGAAAGCGAGTTGAAGAAAGGAGCTCAGGGGCACTGTACTTCACAAACCTGCAGAGTTATAAATGACAGCTATCCTCCAAAAATATATTGAAGTAAGCCTGCGAAGGGGACTTGAAAGCGGGGCTGAATTTCAGGAAAACGATTGCAGGGGGTAGACTGGAATTGCCCTGAAAGCATAGGAAAAGAGGCACAACGTCGACAATGATGCACTTGGCCAAAAAGGGCGTATGCGTTTTTTCCTGAATATATTTAGGAAAAAACGCATACGCCCTTTTTGGCCAACCAAGCAAGCCTGTAAAGGAAATCTGCACTACAATGAAATCTCACTGACCCCCTGGGCAAAAGGGCCATCTGAAAAAAGTGTAAAATCAAGAAAGGTAGGACAGGATATGGAGAACAGGGAGCCTTGTTATGCTGATTGGCAGGATGTAAATTGCCAGCAGCCACCCTGGAGAAGTGTATGGTGTTTACTGAAACACGTAAGAAACAAAGCAACACAGCCTATGGCACTTCCACTTATGGTCCTATAGCTTACGGAAATTAAAATCAAAAACAGACAGCCACCCCAATATTTGGGACGCCTGTGTTCACAAGAAGCTCGTCTACAGTATCAGGTAAATATCCCAGAAAGCAAAAAATGGATAAAGAAGTTGTGGCACATACGTACAATGCAATATCACTCAGCAATGAAATCTGTGTCATCAGGCCCGTAGCGGCATAGTGAGTGGATGCAGGTACGGTGATTCTACGTGAACTACGTCACACAGAAAAAGAAACATCATAAGATATCACTAATACACGGAATGTAAACTTGACTACACATGAACTGAATTACAAAAAAGAACAGGGTCTCAAATTTAGAAAACCAACTAGTGCTTGCTTATGGGGAAAGGTGCCTTGGGGTGCTGCATAAAACCAGAGACTGAAATTAGCACAAATAACTTTCCATAAGCCAAATATGTAATAGACAAGACCTACTCCTTGCTCAACGAAATGGACCCAACACCACATATTCAACGCCTAGGAATATACCTGACTAGGAAGAATCTTAAAACCCATGGATATATATGTCTCCGTAAGAGAATCAAGCTTGTGTACAGCGGCCGAAACGCAGCAGTGAAAATCCGATAAATCCCATTATCAAAATAAATTTCGAAAACAAAACACAAAGACAGTGAAATAGAGAGCAATTCTTAAATAATTCACTCAGGGCATGTGATGCAACCGGGATTGACCACATCTACACCCAGAGCTGGTTGAGACATAAGGCTGGACACTTCTGGCTGATAGCACTGGTGAGTTTCGGTGAGCAAATGCAGACCCTTTGAAGTCATACTTCATGGTACCCATTCCATTGGTCCCAACTCTCCAGGTTCAAGGCATTCTTCCTCCAGCTAAAACATGCATGGGAAACCCAGAGTATCGTCCACCGTGTGATTGGGAAACGATTTAAATGCATCTCAGTTTTCGTATCCTGCTCCTCGGGTTCACCAATCCAGGTGCTTTACTAACACTCTCCCCGCTTGGAGAGTCAGTGCCTTTAACCTCCTGTTTGGCACAGCTTGCAATTTCTCTGCAAGATGAACAGGAATAGGGAGAACCAATGAGAGACTAGCTGTAGGTGTCTGCACGGGCAAATGTAACGCTCATTGCCCAACAGGAAGAGGAATTAAACAAAGGCTCAGTGTGCCCTGCTGGAAACAGATTAGGGCCTGAAGCAATCCTGCGGTTTTGTGCCCAGCTCACAAGAAAACGAGTTGAAGAAAGGAGCTCAGGGGCACTGTCATTCACATACCTGCAGACTTATAAATGACAGAAATCGTACAAAAATATATTGAATTAAGGCTGCGAAGAGGACTTGAAAGTGGGGCAGAATTGCTGGAATCCGATTTCAGGAGGTAGACGTGAATTGCTCTGAAAGCATAAGAGAAGTGGCAGAACCTCGTCAATGAAGCACTTGGCCAAAAAGGGCATATGCATTTTTTCCAGGGCCATCATTCACGGGAGTAGGAGGCTCCCAGCATGCTCCAGTGGCCAACAGAGGGCCCACGTCGCCAAGGCGATGTGAGCTAGCCAGGCAGGAGTGACCTGACATCAGAGGGCCCACCTCACAGAATGGTAGGGAACCCAGCCAGGATCAGACTCTCCCCAGAGGGCCCACATCACCAAGGTGATGGGAACCAGGCAGGAGTGTCCTCACACCCGTGGGGCCACATCATCAAAAGTTGTGGCCTCAAACCAGAGGACCCACATCACCATGGGTTTCGGAGTGAGGCAGGCAGGATTAACCTCACAACACATGTCCCATTGTATACAAAAGGTGTGGAAACCAGCAGTTGGATCTTCCTAGCAGGCGGCCCAGAGCACTGAGGCTATGAGATCCAGGCCGGCATGAACTCACAACAGAGGGCCCTCATTGTGATTCTGTAAGCAACCCAGCCGTTGTGACCTCAGAGCAGAAGGCCCACATCCCCATGGGGAAGGGAAACAAGCAGGAGTGTCATCGCAAGAGTGGGCACACATGAAAAAATGTGGGGAGCCCAGCAATTAGTGCCTGATGCCAGAGGGCCCTCATCACCGAGGGGCGGTGGCTCCCAGCCAGCTCCGACTGCTACCAGAGGGGCGACGTCGCCAATGCGGAGTGCGACAACCAGGCAGGAGTGACCTCAGAGCAGAGGGTCAACCTCACAGAAGTGTGAAGAACCAAAGAGGATCAGATTCTCACCAGAGGGCCCACATCACCAAGGGAATGGGAACCAGGCAGGAGTGTCCTCACACTAGTGGGGCCACATCACCGAAAAGTGAGGGACCCAGCACACGTGGCCTCAAACCAGAGGACACACATCACAAGGGAGCTGGGATTGAGGCAGGCAGGAGGAGCCTCAAAACAGAGGGACCATAGAATTAAAGAGGTGAAGAATCCCGCAGTTGGAACCTCCCAGCAGGCGGCCAGGAGCAGCGAGACTATGGGATCCAGACCGGAGTGATCTCACACCAGAGGGCCGTCATCATGAAACTGTGAGCAACCTAGGCGTTGGGATCTCAGAGCAGAAGGCCCACATTCCCATGGGGTTGGGAACCTGTCAGAAGTGTACTCGCACCACAGGGCACACATCAGAGAATTTAGGGAATCCAGGAGTTAGGGCCTGACGCCAGAGGGCCCTCATTACCAAGGGGAGGAGACTCCAATCAGGCACCAACACCCAACTGAGGTCCCACGTCGCCAAGGTGACGTGTGACAGCCAGGTAGGAGTGACCTCACCGCAGAGGGCCTACCTCACAGAAGGGTGAGGAACACAGCCAGGATAAGACTCTCACCAGAGGGCCCACATCACCAAGGTGATCAGAACCAGGCAGGAGAGTCTTCACACCAGTGTGGCCACATCATAGAAAGGTGAGGAACCCAGCACATGTGGCCTAAACCAGAAGACCCACATCTCCAAGGGGCTCGGAATGAGGCAGGCAGGAGTAGCCTCACAACACAGGGCCCATAGAATAAAAAAGCTGAGGAATCCAGCAATGGGAACCTCCCAGCAGGCGGCCAAGAGCACCACGTCTATGCAATTCAGGCCACAGTAAACTCACAGCAGAGGGTCCACATCATGAAACTGCGAGCAACCCAGCCATTTGGACCTCAGAGCAGAAGGTCCACATCCCCAAGGTGTTGGGAGCATGGCAGGAGTGTCCTCGCACCACTTAGCACATATCAGAAAATGTGGGTACCCAGCAGTTAGGGCCTGACGCCAGAGGGCCCTCATCACTGAGGGGAGGAGGCTCCCAGCATGTTCCAACTACCACAAGAGGGCCCACGTCGCCAAGGCGGGGTGTGCCAGCCAGGCAGGAGTGACCTCACAGCAGACGGCCCACCTCAAAGAAGTGTGAGGAACCCAACCAGGATCAGACTCTCACCAGAGGGCCCATATCACCAAGGGGACGGGAACCAGGCACGAGTGTCCTCACACCAGTGGGGCCACATCACTAAAAGATGAGGAAACTGGCACATGTGACCACAAACCAGAGGACCTACATCACCAAGGGGCTGGGAGTGACACAGGCAGGAGGAGCCTCCCAACACAGGGCCCAAAGAATAAAAAAGGTGAGGAACCCAGCAGTTGGAACTTCCCAGCAGGCGGCCCAGAGTACAGAGGCTATGGGATCTAGGAATGAGTGAACTAACACCAGAGAGCTAACATCAGGAAACTGTGAGCAACCCAGTCGTTGGAACCTCAGAGCAGAAGGCCCATATCGCCATGGGGATGGGAACATTTCACGAGTGTCCTGGCATCACTGGGCTCACATCAGAAAACCTGGGGAGCCCAGCAGTTAGAGCCTGACGCCAGAGGGACCTCATCACCGAGGACAGGAGTCTCCAAAAGGATCCAACTGCCACCAGAGGGCCGACGTCACCAAGGCAATGGGAGCAAGCCAGGCAGGAGTTACCTCAGAGCACAGGGCCCACCTCACAGAACGGTAAGGAACCCAGCCAGGATCAGACTCTCACCAGAGGGGCCACATCACCAAGGGGCTGGGAAACAGGCACGAGTGTCCTCACACCATTGGGGCCACATCATCGAAAGGTGAGGGACCCAGCACACGTGGCCTCACACCAGAGGACACACATCACAACGGGGCTGGGATTGAGGCAGGCAGGAGGAGCCTCAAAACAGAGGGTCCATAGAATAAAAAAGGTGAGGAATCCCGCAGTTGGAACCTCCCAGCAGGCGCCCAGGAGCAGCAAGCCTATGGGATCTAGGCCGGAATAAACGCACATCAGAGGGCCCTCATCATGAAACTGTGAGCACCCCAGCCGTTGGGACCTCAGAGCAGAAGGCCCAAATTCCCATGGGGTTGGGAACCTGACAGGAGTGTACTCGCACCACAGGTCGCACATCTGCAAATTTTGGGAGCCCAGGAGTTAGGGTCTGACGCAAGAGGGCCCTCATTACCGAGGGACGGAGACTCGCAGCAGACACCAACTCCCAACTGAGGGCCCACGTCACCAAGGTGATGTGTGCCAGCCAGGCAGGAGTGACCTCACCGCAGAGGGCCTACCTCACAGAAGGGTGAGGAAACCAGCCAGGATAAGACTCTCACCAGAGGGCCCACATCACCAAGGGGATCGGAACCAGGCAGGAGGGTCCTCACACCAGTGTGGCCACATTATAGAAAGGTGAGGAACCCAGAACATGTGGCCTAAAACAGGGGACCCACATCTCCAAGGGGCTAGGAGTGAGGCAAGCAGGAGTATCCTCACAAAACAGAGCCCACAGAATAAAAGTTGTGAGGAATCCAGCAGTTGGAACCGGCCAGTAGGCTGCCCAGAGCACAGAGTCTATGGGATCCAGGCCACAGCAAACTCACAGCAGAGGTCCCACATCATGAAACTGTGAGCAACCCAGCGGATGGGACCTCAGAGCAGAAGGCCCACATCCCTATGGGGATGGGAACCTGACAGGAGTGTCCTCGGCCCACTTCCACGAATCAGAAAATGTGGGAACCCAGCAGTTAGGACCTGAGGCCAGAGGACCCTCATCACCGAGGGGAGGAGGCTCCCAGCAGGCTCTAACTGCCACCATAAGGCCGATGTCACCAAGGCGGGGTGTGCCAACCAGGCAGGAGTGACCTCAGAGCAGAAAGCCCACCTCACAGAAGTGTGAGGAACCCAACAAGGATCAGACTGTCACCAGAGGGCCAACATCACCAAGGGAATGGGAACCAGGCAGGAGTGTCCTCACACCAGTGGGGCTACATCACCATAATTTGAGGGACCCAGCACACGTGGCCTCAAACCTGAGGACACACATCACCAAGGGGCTGGGAGTGAGGCAGGCCAGAGGATCCTCAAAACAGAGGGACCATAGAATAAAAAAGGTGAGGAATCCCACAGTTGGAACCTCCGGCAGGCAGCCAGGAGCAGCGAGGCTATGGGATCTAGGCAGGAGTGAACTCACACCAGAGGGCCCTCATCATGAAACTGTGAGCAACACAGCCGTTGGGACCTCAGAGCAGAAGGCTCACATCCCCATGGGGATGGGAACCTGGCAGGAGTGTCCTTGCACCACTTAGCACGAATCAGAAAATGTGGGAACCCAGCAGTTAGGGCCTGAGGCCAGAGGGCCCTCATCACTGAGGGGAGGAGGCTCCCAGCAGGCTCCAACTGCCACCATATGGCCGACGTTGCCAAGGCGGGGTGTGCCAGCCAGGCAGGAGTGACCTCAGAGCAGAGGGCCCACCTCACAGAAGGGTGAGGAACCTAACCAGGATCAGACTCTCACCAGAGGGCCAACATCACCAAGGTGATGGGAACCAGGCAAGACTGTCCTAACAGCAGTGGGGCCAACATCACCAAGGGAATGGGAACCAGGCAAGAGTGTCCTCACACCAGTGTGGCCACATTATAGAAAGGTGAGGAACACAGCACATGTGGCCTCAAACAAGGGGACACACATCACGAAGGGGCTGGGAGTGAGGCATGCAGGAGGAGACGCACAACCGAGGGCCCATAGAATAAAAAAGGTGAGGAATCGAGAAGTTGGAAACTCCAAGCTGGAGGCCCAGAGCACTGACACTATGGGATACAGGCCAGAGTGAACACACAGCAAAGGGCCCACATCATGAAACTGTGAGCAACCCAGCAGTTGGGACCACAGAACAGAAGTCCCACATGCCCATGGGGATGGGAACCTGGCAGGAGTGACTCGCACCACTGGGCACACATCAGAAAATGTGTGGAGCCCAGCACTTAGGGCCTGACACCAGAAGGCCCTCATCACTGAGGGGAGGAGGCCCCAGCACACTCCAACTGCCACCAGAGGGTCCACATCGCCAAGGCGACGTGCGCCAGCCAGGCAGGATTGACCTCACAGCAGAGGGCCCACATCATGAAAGTGTGAGCAACCCAGCCGTTAGGACCTCAGAACAGAAGGCCCACACGCTCATGAGGATGGGAACCTGGCAGGAGTGCCCTCGTACCACTTAGCACGTATCAGAAAATGTGGGAACCCCGCCATTAGGGTCTGACGCCAGAGGGCCTCATCACCGCGGGAAGGAGGCTCCCAGCAGGCTCCAACTGCCACCAGGGTGCCGAAGTCAACAAGGCGGGTTGTGCCAGCCAGGCAGGAGTGACCTCAGAGAAGAGGGCTCACCTCACGGATGTGTGAGGAACCCAACCAGGATCAGAGTCTCACCAGAGGGCCCACATCACCAAGGGGATGGGAACCAGGCAGGAGTGTCCACACACCAGTGGGGCCACATCATCAAAAGATGAGGAACCCATCACATATGGCCTCAAACCTGAGGACATACATCACCATGTGGCTGGGAGTGAGGCAGGTATCTGGAGGGGCACATTTAACTCTAATTTCCCACCAGGAAGAGGAATTAACCAAAGGCTCAGAGTGCCGTGCTGGACCCTGATTATGGCCTGAAGCAAACCTGCAGTTTTGTGGCCAGCTTACAAGGAAGCGAGTTAAGAAAGGAGCTCAGGGGCACTGTAATTCACAAACCTGCAGAGATAAATGACAGCTATTGGCAAAAATATATCGAAGTAAGTCTGCAAAGAGGACTTGAAAACGAGGCAGAATTGCAGGAATCATATTTCAAGAGGTAGATTGGAATTGCATTTAAAGCATATGAAAAGCAGCAGATCTTTGACAGTGATGCACATGGACAAAAAGTGCGTATACATTTTTCCTGAATATATTCAGGAAAAAACGCATATGAACATTTTGGCCAACCAAGCACTCCAGCAATGGAAATCCACACTACAATGAAGTCACATTTCCCATTCGTCAAAAAGGCCATCTGAATAAAGTGTAAAAACCAGAAACACAGGACAGGCCATGGAGAACAGGGAGCCGTGTTATGCTGATGGGCGGGATGTAAATTGCCAACAGACACTCTGGAGATGTTCATGGTGTATCCTGAAACATCTAAAAAACAAAGCTACAGAGCCTAGGGCACTTCCACTTTTGGCCCTATAGCTTAGGAAAATTAAAATCAACAAGACACAGCCAACACAAAATTTAGGGCTGCTGTGTTTACAAGAACCTCGAGTCCAGTACAAATTAAATATCCCAGAAAGAAAAAAACGGATAAAGAAGTTGTGCTACTTACGTACAACGGAATATCACTCAGCAGTGAAATCAATGTCATCAGGCCTGTAGCAGCAAATTGAGTGGATTTAATTATGATGATTCTAAGAGAAATATATCACACAAAGAAAGATAATTATCATAAGATATCACTAATAGAGGGAGTGTAAACTTGGCTACACAGAAACTGAATTACAAAACCGAACAGAGTCTCACATTTAGATAAAAACCTTATGCTTGCTTAAGGGGAAAGTTGAGTTGGGCTGCTGTATAAAAACAGATTGAAATTAGCACACATACCATTCCATAAGCCAAATACGTAATAAACAAGACCTACTCTTTGCTCAACGAAATAGACTCATCCATGGTGTATCACCTCACACCTATTAGAATGGGCATCATCAGAAAATCTACAAACAACAAATGCTGGAAACGGTGTGGAGATAAGGAATCCTCTTCCACTATTGTTGGGAACGTAAATTGATACAGTCACTGTGGAGAACATTATGGAGTTTCTTATAAAACTAAGAATAGAATTACCATATGATACAGCAATCCCTCTACTGGGCATATACCCAGACAAAACCATAAATCAAAAAGAGACATTCACCACAATGTTCATTGCATCACTATTTACACTATCCAGGAAATGGAAGCAACCTAAATGCCCACAGACAGACGAATGCATAAAGATGTGGTACATATATAAAATGGAATATTACTAAGCCATAAAAAGGAATGAAATTGGGACATTTTTAGAGACGTTGATGGATCTAGAGACTGTCATACAGAGTGAAGTAAGTCAGAAAGAGAAAAACAAATCTTGTATATTAATGCATATATGTGGAACCTAGAAAAATTGTACAGATGAACCGTTTTGCAAGGCAGAAATAGAGCAATACATGTATACAACAAACGTATGGACAACAAGGGGGGAAAGCTGTTGGGGATGGTGGTGGGAGGAGTTGAGATATTGGGATTGGTATGTATACATTTATATGTATAAAGTAGATAACCAAAAACAACCTGCTGTATAAAAATATAAAATTAAATTCAAAATAAAAAAATAAAATTAAAAAAAGTAAAACAGAAAAATATTCTTCCCTTCACATACATGTATTTATATGAATAAATTATTTCCACGCTTATATCTGTAAATACACAAAAGAGGAATAAAATCTACCTTGAACCAAAAACGAAAAAAAGATAAAAAAGAACAGAACCCACCAGTTACACAGAGGAAAACCGTTTCAGGGCACTTGCTCCAATTGCAAACAATTCTGAAGTTGGTCAGTGGTGGGGAATCATCTCCCATTCAGCCAGCATGCTCCTCGCAACAAGCGTCCTCACTGCAAAGCTGGTGGACCGTGCCGAGGTATCTGTGAGTAAACGTGGGCCGAGCCCCAGGCCAGCTGCTGCTGAAATGTTCCCACCCTTCCAAGGCTAAACACCTGAATATGTACAAGGACTTGAAAACCTAGAGGAAGGGCCATGGAGCCACATGAGGGACAGCATGCCAGCCGACTTGGTGCCTGCAGGCCAGCCAGGATGGTCCTGGCCCTGGGTGCTCTTCTGGAAGCTCTCCATTTCCCTGCCTGAGATACCCCTGCTGTCCCGGCCCCCACTGCTTTCTTCCTTCCTCACCTGTGCCCAGGGAGAAATTCCAGCGGCAGGTGTGGGTGACACATCCTCTTCTTTAGCAGGTAGCATCTTGGCAACTGCTGCAGAAAGTCCAGCAGAGCCCCACTCACACTGGGACACCCACAAAGCCGTGGCCTCTCACTCCCTCCCACCAGCCCAGCCCCGAGACTGCTGACAGGGCAGAGAAAATGGCGTCAGGCACAGCTGCAGGGGCTCTTGCTGCCTGGAGCGGTGTTTATATTGATCTCAACCCAGGCACACCTGGGGAGGGCTGGCCGGCACGGTCAGGCTTCCCAAGCCAGCCAATAATCACCCCTCAGGGGCTCACAGTTGCTGAAAATGGAACTTGCTGAATTGGCCAGGTCCAAGGAACAGGTGTGGGCTCCTGAGAGTCAGGATAGACAAGGGGCTGCAGCTCTGGCTTGTTTTCTAATTATATTATCTGGCCCATGAGTGGGAGACAACTTCAAGAAAACCCTCTCCTAATGAGAGGAACCCAGGAGTCAGGGAGAGGAGGGGTGGGTGGTGGTTGGAGACAGAGGCCTGGTGCCCCGGGTGCAGTGGAAGTCTCTGGAAGACCAGGTGGAGGAGGCCGCACAGAGTGATGCCCAGGGTCACAGACCTGTCAGAGCTGCTGTTTGTTAGTTCAAGTCCTGCTCTGAGGTGCTCTGTGTCAGATCTGAGCGACAGGTGAGCTGGGAGTGCTCTGCAATGAGGGCTATGTGCACGGTTCCTGTGTGCCCAGCCCTGCCAAGGTACCTGCAAGGGTAGCTCTGTATCCTGGGAGGGGCCTGACCACGGGAGCCCCATGGACTGCAGAGGACCTGCCCAGGGAATCCCATATCCTGGGAGGGGCCTGAACACGAGAGCCCCGTGGGCTGGGGTGGGGGTAGGGTACCTGCCCAGGTGAGCTCCATATCCTGGGATTGGCCTGACCTCGAGAGCCCCATGGGCTGCTGGAGTCCTGGTAAAGGATGTCAGGACAGTCAGTGAAGCCACTGAGGATATACCTCCAGTAGTTCCTAAATCCTACACCCTGCTGGTCATTCTACCAACCACCAGGACTTGGTATTCTGTATTAGTCTTCACTGATGCCTTCTTTTGTATTCCATTAGTCCCAGAGTCACAAGAAATTTTGGCTTGTGAGTGACAGGACTCAACATACAACTAAAACAATACTTCCAGGCTGTCTTGCCCCAAGGGTTCAAAAATTCCCACACCATCTTTGGGGAAAGCTCAGCTAAAGACCTAAAAGTTCTACCTCTGGAAAAGGAAACACTCCTTCAATATTCAGACGACATTCTGATCGCCAGCCCTACTAAGGAGGCCTCAGAACTACCAAGCCAATAAAGGATAGAAGTTGTCCACGAAAAAGCTCAAGTATCACAGACTACGGTGACCTGCCTGGGCTTCATTCTCACAGAAGGTCGGAGAAGCCCATCCCAGGAAAGGGAAGAAACAATTTACAGCCTTACCCCTTTCTGAAACTAGAAGACAGCTTAGGGGTTCCTGGGGAAGCCAGGGTTTCCTGCCTCTGGATCCCTAACTACAGTCTACTAGCTGGGCCTCTATATGAAACACTGAAAGGAAAAGATGATGATCCTTTGGAATAGAATCCAGAAGTGGCCTTTCAAGAATGGAAAGAGCAGTCAATTCAGACCCTTGCCCTGGAACTCCCTAATTTAGCTAAACCCTTTGACCTTTACATTCCTGGTGAAAGGTGAATCGCCATTGGAGTATTAGTGCAAAAACTGGGACCACTTGAAATGGAACAATGCAAGAATGCCATCCAGGTAGGATAAACTATGGTCACCAAGGGGCTTGGCCCACCGCCACATCTGGCCAAGATACTGGTGGTATCTGAAAACCTGGAAATCAGCAGCCCAAAAGGCCACCTCCCTTCTAAGGGAAACGGACCCCACGTGGTGATCCTAACCCCCAACCATGCCCTGAAGTTGCAGGGTTTGCTCCGTGGGCACACTGACCTCGATTGAGGAGGCCCTCCAACTCCAACCTCCAGAGAGATAACCGGGGGCAACGGGGCACCATGACGACCCGTGTGACCATCACTTGACCTGGAGTTTCTCTCATAAAACAACAAGAGTGTGTCCCAAAAGAGTAGACTACTGCTTGCAGTACTTACTGTACCCAGAGGGGAGCTAATAATCTTGGCGGGGGAACCGTATATCATGCTGTCACCATAGAAAAGCCTACAGACACCCTGATGATGGTGGCCAATAAGACCGGCTGGACTCCTGTTTACTTCCAAAGGCTCTTGACTCAGTGACCATCATGATCCTTCATCACCACTGACCCTGGACTGTCTGGGAGCTGAGCGGGCAGGATCCTGACACCTGGTGCTGTTTTTACGTTAATTCAGGGGCCTAATGGAAGAAAGCGCAGACTGTTGGTCAGAGCATCTAGGCTGGCAGAAACGGTCAGTCAGAGCATCTAGGCTGGCAGAAACGGTCAGCCTAAGGTGGCCGAACAAATGTGGGGCGGAGTGAAACTGGACCTCACAGCGCCACTGCACATCTCCTTTCTGGACCCTTAAAGGTCATTAGAATCTATAACACTTCCAATACTGGTGCTCAGGTGGACGAGCAGGGAGGCAGGAGGCCTGGGGACAATCAACGTCACCTGGAGGCTGCTGGGGAGAAGTTCTGACCCTCGCCCACGGGTATGAAGCCTCCTAACTCAGCACTCAGCAGTTACAGAAGAAGGGTCTGCACCCGCAGCACTCCAAGAATGAGGAAAGGGACAAAAGGCAGAAGAGAAGTTTGTCCCAGGCAAAGCCCCTTAAAAATGCCTGGGAGATAAAAATAGAATCTGGGCAATAAAATAAAGTCTAACCATTTTTATCCTTTGTGCTTTGTCTAATTTCAGGTGCTCCTAGTGTCCCGCATACAGAGGTTCCACACCCGGCACTTCAGACCAGATTTCCTAGAGCAGAATGGCTCGATGACACTTCAGCTCCTGGGGCCCAGTTCAGACTCCGTGACATAGAGCCTGAGCTGCAGCCAACCAGGTCCTCGAGAGCTCAGCCCCCTCCCTCCCAGTGACTCTGACAGGATCTCTACACAGCAGCCCAGCCCACAGCCCACAGGGTAGCACCTCTCCATTCTCTGATCAAAATATAAAGTTTCCTTTGCTTTTGAACCAAACTCAGTCTCGATCTATTGGCTCCAATGACACTGGGCAGGGGGACACTTGTTGGCGTCCACTCTGGAGGATCAGTAACAGAAATTGAGAACATTGTAACTTCAATGAACAGATGTGTGAGCCAAACTGTAATTAACATAGAACAGTGTATAAGGCTCGGGTAAAATAAGATGTTTCTAACACTTCCATTTGATATTTCCATCACTTTCTTATAAGCAAGTTCAGTGAAAAGGTTTGTCTTCTTTGTCAGGTCAATATTAGAGAAACAAAGTGATTTCTTTCCAAGGATGTACATCTAATAATCTTGGTTAAAGCTTCAATCTTGTTTTAAATGCTTTTGCATTGAAAATGATACCTCTCTTTCAGCTCCCCCATTTCTGAGAAGCATAAAATCTTATAATTTATTATTACCAAAGGGAAATGGTAGGAGGAGGGATAAATTAACAGTTTGGGATTAACACATACACACTGCTATGTATGAAATCATCAGCAAGGAACTACTGTATAGCACAGGGAACTACACTCAATATTTTGCAATAACCTATAAGGGGAAATGATCTGAAAAAGAATAGATATTTTTATTGACATCATCCATCAATGACAGTAAAAATGGAATCTAAGGGAAGACAGTGGTGAGTGCTTCTGACCCTGAAGACTTCAATCATCTAAAGTTTGGACTCTGCCTACTTCCCAAGGCCCTTAATGAACATATGTGTAGCCGTAGCTTAAAAAATTCCCCAGTTTCGGTTGCGGAGAGACACTGATATTTAAAATCCCCTGGTGTTCTCCTCACATGAATGGGACCCTTCCTACACCTAAAACATGCCTGTCACACCCAGAGGATGGTATACCGTCTGATCGGGAAAAGTTTGGAAAAGGCATCTCATCTCCTCATCTCTTGGTGCTAGGGTTCACCACTCCAGCGTCTTTACTAACAGTCTCCCCACTTGGAGATGTCAGCACTGTCAACATCCTGTTGCATACAGTTTGGAATTTGTCCAGAGGATGAAGCAGAAGGAGGAGGAACAATGAGAGACAAGTCCTAGGTGTTCGGACAGGCACATGCCACTCTAATTTCCAATCAGGAAGACGAATTGACCAAAGGCTAGGGTTGCCCATGGAAACAGAATAGGGCTTGAGGAATCCTGATGCTTTGTGGCCAGTTCCCATAAACACAAGTTGGAAAATGGAACTCAGGGGCACTAAAATTCACGAAACTGCAGAATTGAAAATATCTATCACTGAAAAATGTCTTGAGGAAAGTCAGAGTAAAGGACTTGTAAGCAACGGAGAATGGCAGGAAAGGGATTGGAAGAGGTAGAAAGGACTCGCCATTAAGCACAAGAAAAGGGGCTGAACATTGCCAACATTGCAGTTGGCCAAAAAGGGTGTATGCGTCTTTTTCTGTATATATTCAAGAAAAGGGCATACACTTTTTTAGCCAACCAAACAGGTGGGCACTGGAAATCAATACTACAAAACATATCACTTTGCATCAGTCAGAAGAGCCGTCCTCATAAAGTGTAAACACCAGAAATGCAGGACAGGGCAAGGAGAAAAGGGAGCCCTGTGAGTCTTGTAGTGGAAATGTATATTGCCAACGGTCACTCTGGATAAGTCTATTGTGTTTACTAAAGCATCTAAAAAATGAGCTACCGAGCACAGGGCACTTGCACTCATGGACGTATGTCTTGGGAAAAACAAAAATCGAGAGGACACAGGCACCCCAATGTTTACCACCTCTCTGTTTAAAAGATCCTCGACTAGGATATAACTTAAAGTATCTGCAGAGAAAAAACGGACAGAGATGTGGTGCTTATGTAGAGTGGAATATTACTCAGCCTGGAAATCAATGAAATACGGCCAGTTATAACAACTCAAGAGGAGTTACGTGTGATCATTCGAAGTCACATAATTCAAAAAGAAAAAGACATAAGATATCACTAATACATGGAATGTTAACATGGCTACACATGAACTGTATTACAAAAGAGAAGAGGGTTTCAAATTAAGAAAACCAACTTATGCTTCCTTAAGGGGAAAGGTGAGTTGGGGTGCTGCATAAAACCAGAGATTGAAATTAGCACAGATACCATTCCATAAGCCAAATATGTAATAGTCAAGACCTACTCCTTGCTCAACGAAATGGACTCCACACGCCATATTCAATGCCTAAGAATATACCGGATTAGTAAGAATCTTAAAACCCATGGACTTATATGTCTCCGTAACAGAATCAAGCGCGTGTACAGCGGCATAAACGAAGCAGTGAAAATCCGATAAATCCCATTATTAAAATAAATTTCAAAAACAAAACACAATGACAGTGAAATAGGAAGCAATTCTTAAATAATTCACTCAGGGCATGTGATGCAACCTGGATTTACCACATATACACCCAGAGCTGGTTGAGACATAAGGCTGGACACTTCAGGCTGAAAGCATTGGTGAGTTTCGGTGAACAAATGCAGATCCTTTGAAGTCATACTGCATGGTACCCAATCCAAGGGTCCCAACTCTCCAGGTTCAAGGGATTCTTTCTTGAGCTAAAACATGCGTGGGAAACGGCGAGTATGGTCCACCGTGTGATTAGGAAACGATTTAAAATGCATCTCAGTTTTCGTATCCTGGTCCTCGGGTTCACCATTCCAGACGGTTTACTAACACTCTCCCCGCTTGGAGAGTCAGTGCCTTTAACCTCCTGTTTGGCACAGCTTGCAATTTCTGCGCAAGATGAACAGGAATAGGGAGAACCAATGAGAGACTAGCTATAGGTGTCTGCACGGACAAATGTAAGGCTCATTTCGAACCAGGAAGAGGAATTAACCAAAGGCTCAGCGTGCCCTGCCGGAAACAGATTAGGGCCTGAAGCAATCCTGCGGTTTTGTGCCCAGCTCACAAGAAAGCGAGTTGAAGAAAGGAGCTCAGGGGCACTGTAATTCACAAACCTGCAGAGTTATAAATGACAGCTATCCTCCAAAAATATATTGAAGTAAGCCTGCGAAGGGGACTTGAAAGTGGGGCAGAGTTTCAGGAAAACCATTGCAGGGGGTAGACTGGAATTGCCCTGAAAGCATAGGAAAAGAGGCAGAACGTGGACAATGATGCACTTGGCCAAAAAGGGCGTATGCGTTTTTTCCTGAATATATTCAGGAAAAAACGCATACGCCCTTTTTGGTCAACCAAGCAACCCTGTAAAGGAAATCTGCACTACAATGAAGTCTCACTGCCCCCCGGGCAAAAGGGCCATCTGAAAAAAGTGTAAAATCCAGAAAGGTAGGACAGGATATGGAGAACAGGGAGCCTTGTTATGCTGATTGGCAGGATGTAAATTGCCAGCAGCCACCCTGGAGAAGTGTATGGTGTTTCCTGAAACACGTAAGAAACAGAGCAACACAGCCTATGGCACTTCCACTTATGGTCCTATAGCTTACGGAATTTAAAATCAAAAACAGAGAGCCACCCCAAAGAATGGGACGGCTGTGTTCCCAAGAAGCTCGTCTACAGTACCAGGTAAATATCCCAGAAAGCAAAAAATGGATAAATAATTTGTGGCACGTACGTGCAATGCAATATCACTCAGCAATGAAATCTGTGTCATCAGGCCCGTAGCGGCATAGTGAGTGGATGCAGGTACGGTGATTCTACGTGAACTACCTCACACAGAAAAAGAAACATCATAAGATATCACTAATACACGGAATGTAAACTTGACTACACATGAACTGAATTACAAAACAGAACAGGGTCTCAAATTTTGAAAACCAACTAGTGCTTGCTTATGGGGAAAGGTGCCTTGGGGTGCTGCATAAAACCAGAGACTGAAATTAGCACAGATAACATTCCATAAGCCAAATATGTAATAGACAAGACCTACACCTTGCTCAACGAAATGGACTCAACACCACATATTCAACGCCTAGGAATATACGTGACTAGGAAGAATCTTAAAACCCATGGATATATATGTCTCCGTAAGAGAATCAAGCGTGTGTACAGTGGCATAAACGCAGGAGTGAAAATCTGATAAATCCCATTATCAAAATAAATTTCAAAAACAAAACACAAAGACAGTAAAATAGAGAGCAATTCTTAAATAATTCACTCAGGGCATGTGATGCAACCGGGATTGACCACATCTACACCCAGAGCTGGTTGGGACATAAGGCTGGACACTTCAGGCTGATAGCATTGGTGAGTTTCGGTGAGCAAATGCAGACCCTTTGAAGTCATACTGCATGGTACCCATTCCATGGGTCCCAACTCTCCAGGTTCAAGGGATTCTTCCTCCAGCTAAAACATGCATGGGAAACACAGATTATCGTCCACCGTGTGATTGGGAGACGATTTAAAATGCATCTCAGTTTTCGATTCCTGGTCCTTGGGTTCACCATTCCAGATGCTTTACTAACACTCTCCCCGCTTGGAGAGTCAGTGCCTTTAACCTCCTCTTTGGCACAGCTTGCAATTTCTGTGCAAGATGAACAGGAATAGGGAGAACCAATGAGAGACTAACTGTAGGTGTGTGCACGGGCAAATGAAACGCTCATTTCCCACCAGGAAGAGGAATTAACCAAAGGCTCAGTGTGCCCTGCCGGAAACAGATTAGGGCCTGAAGCAATCCTGCGGTTTTGTGCCCAGCTCACAAGAAAGCGAGTTGAAGAAAGGAGCTCAGGGGCACTGTAATTCACAAACCTGCAGAGTTATAAATGACAGCTATCCTCCAAAAATATATTGAAGTAAGCCTGCGAAGGGGACTTGAAATCGGGGCAGAATTTCAGGAAAACTATTGCAGGGGGTAGACTGGAATTGCCCTGAAAGCATAGGAAAAGAGGCAGAACGTCAAAAATGATGCACTTGGCCAAAAAGGGCGTATGCGTTTTTTCCTGAATATATTCAGGAAAAAACGCATACGCCCTTTTTGGCCAACCAAGCAGGCCTGTAAAGGAAATCTGCACTACAATGAAGTCTCACTGCCCCCCGGGCAAAAGGGCCATCTGAAAAAAGTGTAAAATCCAGAAATGTAGGACAGGATATGGAGAACAGAGAGCCTTGTTATACTAATTGGCAGGATGTAAATTACCGGCAGCCACCCTGGAGAAGTGTATGGTGTTTCCTGAAACACGTAAGAAACAAAGCAACACAGCCTATGGCACTTCCACTTATGGTCCTATAGCTTACGGAAATTAAAATCAAAAACAGACAGCCACCCCAATATTTGGGACGGCTGTGTTCACAAGAAGTTCGTCTACAGTATCAGGTAAATATCCCAGAAAACAAAAAATGGATAAAGAAGTTGTGGCACGTACGTACAATGCAATATCACTCAGCAATGAAATCTGTGTCATCAGGCCCGTAGCGGCATAGTGAGTGGATGCAGGTACGGTGATTCTACGTGAACTACGTCACACAGAAAAAGAAACATCATAAGATATCACTAATACACGGAATGTAAACTTGACTACACATGAACTGAATTACAAAACAGAACAGGGTCTCAAATTTAGAAAACCAACTAGTGCTTGCTTATGGGGAAAGGTGCCTTGGGGTGCTGCATAAAACCAGAGACTGAAATTAGCACAGATAACTTTCCATAAGCCAAATATGTAATAGACAAGACCTACTCCTTGCTCAACGAAATGGACCCAACACCACATATTCAACGCCTAGGAATATACCTGACTAGGAAGAATCTTAAAACCCATGGATATATATGTCTCCGTAAGAGAATCAAGCGTGTGTACAGCGCCCAAAACGCAGCAGTGAAAATCCGATAAATCCCATTATCAAAATAAATTTCGAAAACAAAACACAAAGACAGTGAAATAGAGAGCAATTCTTAAATAATTCACTCAGGGCATGTGATGCAACCGGGATTGACCACATCTACACCCACAGCTGGTTGAGACATAAGGCTGGACACTTCAGGCTGATAGCATTGGTGAGTTTCGGTGAGCCAATGCAGACCCTTTGAAGTCATACTGCATGGTACCCATTCCATGGGTCCCAACTCTCCAGGTTCAAGGGATTCGTCCTCCAGCTAAAAGATGCATGGGAAACCCAGAGTATCATCCACCGTGTGATTGGGAAATGATTTAAAATGCATCTCAGTTTTCGTATCCTGGTCCTCGGGTTCAAAATTCCAGATGCTTTACTAACACTCTCCCCGCTTGGAGAGTCAGTGCCTTTAACCTCCTCTTTGGCACAGCTTGCAATTTCTGTGCAAGATGAACAGGAATAGGGAGAACCAATGAGAGACTAGCCGTAGGTGTCTGCACGGGCAAATGTAACGCTCATTGCCCACCAGGAAGAGGAATTAAACAAAGGCTCAGCGTGCCCTGCTGAAAAGAGATTAGGGCCTGAAGCAATCCTGCGGTTTTGTGCCCAGCTCACAAGAAAGCGAGTTGAAGAAAGGAGCTCAGGTGCACTGTAATTCACAAACCTGCAGAGTTATAAATGACAGCTATCCTCCAAAAATATATTGAAGTAAGCCTGCGAAGGGGACTTGAAAGCGGGGCAGAATTTCAGGAAAACGATTGCAGGGGTAGACTGGAATTGCCCTGAAAGCATAGGAAAAGAGGCAGAACGTCGACAATGATGCACTTGGCCAAAAAGGGCGTATGCGTTTTTTCCTGAATATATTCAGGAAAAAACGCATACGCCCTATTTGGCCAACCAATCAAGCCTGTAAAGGAAATCTGCACCACAACGAAGTCTCACTACCCCCCTGGGCAAAAGGGCCATCGGAAAAAAGTGTAAAATCCAGAAAGGTAGGACAGGATATGGAGAACAGGGAGCCTTGTTATGCTGATTGGCAGGATGTAAATTGCCAGCAGCCACCCTGGAGAAGTGTATGGTGTTTCCTGAAACACGTAAGAAACAAAGCAACACAGCCTATGGCACTTCCACTTATGGTCCTAGAGCTTACGGAAATTAAAATCAAAAACAGACAGCCACCCCAATATTTGGGACGGCTGTGTTCACAAGAAGCTCGTCTACAGTATCAGGTAAATATCCCAGAAAGCAAAAAATGGATAAAGAAGTTGTGGCACGTACGTACAATGCAATATCACTCAGCAATGAAATCTGTGTCATCAGGCCCGTAGCGGCATAGTGAATGGATGCAGGTACGGTGATTCTACGTGAACTACGTCACACAGAAAAAGAAACATCATAAGATATCACTAATACACGGAATGTAAACTTGACTACACATGAACTGAATTACAAAACAGAACAGGGTCTCAAATTTAGAAAACCAACTAGTGCTTGCTTATGGGGAAAGGTGCCTTGGGGTGCTGCATAAAACCAGAGACTGAAATTAGCACAGATAACTTTCCATAAGCCAAATATGTAATAGACAAGACCTACTCCTTGCTCAACGAAATGGACCCAACACCACATATTCAACGCCTAGGAATATACCTGACTAGGAAGAATCTTAAAACCCATGGATATATATGTCTCCGTAAGAGAATCAAGCGTGTGTACAGCGGCCGAAACGCAGCAGTGAAAATCCGATAAATCCCATTATCAAAATAAATTTCGAAAACAAAACACAAAGACAGTGAAATCGAGAGCAATTCTTAAATAATTCACTCAGGGCATGTGATGCAACCGGCATTGACCACATCTACACCCAGAGCTGGTTGAGACATAGGGGTGGACACTTCAGGCTGCTAGCATTGGTGAGTTTCGGTGAGCAAATGCAGACCCTTTGAAGTCATACTGCATGGTACCTATTCCATGGGTCCCAAATCTTCAGGTTCAAGGGATTCTTCCTCCAGCTAAAACATGCATGGGAAACCCACAGTATGATCCACCGTGTGATTGGAAAACGATTTAAAATTCATCTCAGTTTTCGTATCCTGGTTCTCGGGTTCACCATTCCAGATGCTTTACTAAAACTCTCCCCGCTTGGAGAGTCAGTGCCTTTAACCTCCTGTTTGGCACAGCTTGCAATTTCTGTGCAAGATGAACAGAAATAGGGAGAACCAATGAGAGACTAGCTGTAGGTGTATGCACGGGCAAATGTAACACTCATTGCCCACCAGGAAGAGGAATTAAACAAAGGCTCAGCGTGCCCTGCCAGAAACAGATTAGGGCCTGAAGCAATCCTGCGGTTTTGTGCCCAGCTCACAAGAAAGCGAGTTGAAGAAAGGAGCTCAGGGGCACTGTAATTCACAAACCTGCAGAGTTATAAATGACAGCTATCCTCCAAAAATATATTGAAGTAAGCCTGCGAAGGGGACTTGAAAGCGGGGCAGAATTTCAGGAAAACGATTGCAGGGGGTAGACTGGAATTGCCCTGAAAGCATAGGAAAAGAGGCAGAACGTCGACAATGATGCACTTGGCCAAAAAGGGCGTATGCGTTTTTTCCTGAATATATTCAGGAAAAAAACGCATACGCCCTTTTTGGCCAACCAAGCAAGCCTGTAAAGGAAATCTGCACTACATTGAAGTCTCACTGCCCCCCGGGCAATAGGGCCATCTGAAAAAAGTGTAAAATCCAGAAATGTAGGAGAGGATATGGAGAACAGGGAGCCTTGTTATGCTGATTGGCAGGATGTAAATTGCCAGGAGCCACCTTGGAGAATTGTATGGTGTTTCCTCAAACACGTAACAAACAAAGCAACACAGCCTATGGCACTTCCACTTATGGTCCTATAGCTTATGGAAATTAAAATCAAAAACAGACAGCCACCCCAATATTTGGGACGGCTGTGTTCACAAGAAGCTCGTCTACAGTATCAGGTAAATATCCCAGAAAGCAAAAAATGGATAAAGAAGTTGTGGCACGTACGTGCAATGCAATATCACTCAGCAATGAAATCTGTGTCTTCAGGCCCGTAGCGGCATAGTGAGTGGATGCAGGTACGGTGAATCTACGTGAACTACGTCACACAGAAAAAGAAACATCATAAGATATCACTAATACACGGAATGTAAACTTGACTACACATGAACTGAATTACAAAACAGAACAGGGTCTCAAATTTAGAAAACCAACTAGTGCTTGCTTATGGGGAAAGGTGCCTTGGGGGGCTGCATAAAACCAGAGACTGAAATTAGCACAGATAACTTTCCATAAGCCAAATATGTAATAGACAAGACCTACTCCTTGCTCAACGAAATGGACTCAACACCACATATTCAACGCCTAGGAATATACCTGACTAGGAAGAATCTAAAAACCCATGGATATATATGTCTCCGTAAGAGAATCAAGCGTGTGTACAGCGGCCGAAACGCAGCAGTGAAAATCCGATAAATCCCATTATCAAAATAAATTTCGAAAACAAAACACAAAGACAGTGAAATAGAGAGCAATTCTTAAATAATTCACTCAGGGCATGTGATGCAACCGGGATTGACCACATCTACACCCAGAGCTGGTTGAGACATAAGGCTGGACACTTCAGGCTGATAGCATTGGTGAGTTTCGGTGAGCAAATGCAGACCCTTTGAAGTCATACTGCATGGTACCCATTCCATGGGTCCCAACTCTCCAGGTTCAAGGGATTCTTCCTCCAGCTAAAACATGCATGGGAAACCCAGAGTATCGTCCACCGTGTGATTGGGAAACGATTTAAAATGCATCTCAGTTTTCGTATCCTGGTCCTCGTGTTCACGATTCCAGATGCTTTACTAACACTCTCCCCACTTGGAGAGTCAGTGCGTTTAACCTCCTGTTTGGCACAGCTTGCAATTTCTGTGCAAGATGAACAGGAATAGGGAGAACCAATGAGAGACTAGCTGTAGGTGTCTGCACGGGAAAATGTAACGCTCATTGCCCAACAGGAAGAGGAATTAAACAAAGGCTCAGCGTGCCCTGCTGAAAACAGATTAGGGCCTGAAGCAATCCTGCGGTTTTGTGCCCAGCTCACAAGAAAGCGAGTTGAAGAAAGGAGCTCAGGGGCACTGTAATTCACAAACCTGCAGAGTTATAAATGACAGCTATCCTCCAAAAATATATTGAAGTAAGCCTGCGAAGGGGACTTGAATGCGGGGCAGAATTTCAGGAAAACGATTGCAGGGGGTAGACTGGAATTGCCCTGAAAGCATAGGAAAAGAGGCAGAACGTCGACAACGATGCACTTGGCCAAAAAGTGCGTATGCGTTTTTTCCTGAATATATTCAGGAAAAAACGCATACGCCCTTTTTGGCCAACCAAGCAAGCCTGTAAAGGAAATCTGCACTACAATGAAGTCTCACTGCCCCCCGGCAAAAGGGCAATCTGAAAACAGTGTAAAATCCAGAAATGTAGGACAGGATATGGAGAACAGGGAGCTTTGTTATGCTGATTGGCAGGATGTAAATTGCCAGCAGCCACCCTGGAGAAGTGTATGGTGTTTCCTGAAAAACGTAAGAAACAAAGCAACACAGCCTATGGCAATTGCACTTATGGTCCTATTCCATGGGGAAATTAAAATCAAAAACAGAGAGCCACCCCAAAGTTTGGGACGGCTGTGTTCCCAAGAAGCTCGTCTAGAGTACCAGGTAAATATTCCAGAAAGCAAAAAATGGATAAAGAAGTTGTGGCACGTACGTGCAATGCAGTATCACTCAGCAATGAAATCTGTGTCATCAGGCCCGTAGCGGCATAGTGAATGGATGCAGGTACGGTGATTCTACGTGAACTACGTCACACAGAAAAAGAAACATCATAAGATATCACTAATACACGGAATGTAAACTTGACTACACATGAACTGAATTACAAAACAGAACAGGGTCTCAAAATTAGAAAACCAACTAGTGCTTGCTTATGGGGAAAGGTGCCATGGGGTGCTGCATAAAACCAGAGACTGAAATTAGCACAGATAACATTCCATAAGCCAAATATGTAATAGACAAGACCTACTCCTTGCTCAAAGAAATGGACTCAACACCACATATTCAATGCCTAGGAATATACCTGACTAGGAAGAATCTTAAAACCCATGGATATATATGTCTCCGTAAGAGAATCAAGCGTGTGTACAGCGGCCGAAACGCAGCAGTGAAAATCCGATAAATCCCATTATCAAAATAAATTTCGAAAACAAAACACAAAGACAGTGAAATAGAGAGCAATTCTTAAATAATTCACTCAGCACATGTGATGCAACCGGGATGGACCACATCTACACCCAGAGCTGGTTGACACATAAGGCTGGACACTTCAGGCTGATAGCATTGGTGAGTTTCGGTGAGCAAATGCAGACCATTTGAAGTCATACTGCATGGTACCTATTCCATGGGTCCCAACTCTTCAGGTTCAAGGGATTCTTCCTCCAGCTAAAACATGCATGGGAAACCCACAGTATGGTCCACCGTGTGATTGGGAAACGATTTACAATGCATCTCAGTTTTCGTATCCTGGTCCTCGGGTTCACCATTCCAGATGCTTTACTAACACTCTCCCTCCTTGGAGAGTCAGTGCCTTTAACCTCCTGTTTGGCACAGCTTGCAATTTCTGTGCAAGATGAACAGGAATAGGGAGAACCAATGAGAGACTAGCTGTAGGTGTCTGCACGGGCAAACGTAACACTCATTTCCCACCAGGAAGAGGAATTAACCAAAGGCTCAGCATGCCCTGCCGGAAACAGATTAGGGCCTGAAGCAATCCTGCGGTTTTGTGCCCAGCTCACAAGAAAGCGAGTTGAAGAAAGGAGCTCAGGGGCACTGTAATTCACAAACCTGCAGAGTCATAAATGACAGCTATCCTCCAAAAATATATTGAAGTAAGCCTGCGAAGGGGACTTGAAAGCAGGGCAGAATTTCAGGAAAACGGTTGCAGGTGGTAGACTGGAATTGCCCTGAAAGCATAGGAAAAGAGGCAGAACGTCGACAATGATGCACTTGGCCAAAAAGGGCGTATGCGTTTTTTCCTGAATATATTCAGGAAAAAACGCATACGCCCTTTTTGGCCAACCAAGCAAGCCTGTAAAGGAAATCTGCACTACAATGAAGTCTCACTGCCCCCCGGGCAAAAGGGCCATCTGAAAAAAAGTGTAAAATCCAGAAAGTTAGGACAGAATATGGAGAACAGGGAGCCTTGTTATGCTGATTGGCAGGATGTAAATTGCCAGCAGCCACCCTGGAGAAGTGTATGGTGTTTCCTGAAACACGTAAGAAACAAAGCAACACAGCCTATGGCACTTCCACTTATGGTCCTATAGCTTACGGAAATTAAAATCAAAAACAGACAGCCACCCCAATATTTGGGACGGCTGTGTTCACAAGAAGCTCGTCTACAGTATCAGGTAAATATCCCAGAAAGCAAAAAATGGATAAAGAAGTTGTGGCACGTACGTACAATGCAATATCACTCAGCAATGAAATCTGTGTCATCAGGCCCGTAGCGGCATAGTGAGTGGATGCAGGTACGGTGATTCTACGTGAACTACGTCACACAGAAAAAGAAACATCATAAGATATCACTAATACACGGAATGTAAACTTGACGACACATGAACTGAATTACAAAACAGAACAGGGTCTCAAATTTAGAAAACCAACTAGTGCTTGCTTATGCGGAAAGGTGCCTTGGGGTGCTGCATAAAACCAGAGACTGAAATTAGCATAGATAACTTTCCATAAGCCAAATATGTAATAGACAGGACCTACAACTTGCTCATCGAAATGGACCCAACACCACATATTTAACGCCTAGGAATATACCTGACTAGGAAGAATCTTAAAACCCATGGATATATATGTCTCTGTAAGAGAATCAAGCGTGTATACAGCGGGCGAAACGCAGCAGTGAAAATTCGATAAATCCCATTATCAAAATAAATTTCGAAAACAAAACACAAAGACAGTGAAATAGAGAGCAATTCTTAAATAATTCACTCAGGGCATGTGATGCAACCGGGATTTACCACATCTACACCCAGAGCTGGTTGAGAAATAAGGCTGGACACTTCAGGCTGATAGCATTGGTGAGTTTCGGTGAGCAAATGCAGACCCTTTGAAGTCATACTGCATGGTACCCATTCCATGGGTCCCAACTCTCCAGGTTCAAGGGATTCTTCCTCCAGCTAAAACATGCATGGGAAACCCACAGTATGGTCCACCGTGTGATTGGGAAACGATTTACAATGCATCTCAGTTTTCGTATCCTGGTCCTCGGGTTCACCATTCCAGATGCTTTACTAACACTCTCCCTGCGTGGAGAGTCAGTGCCTTTAACCTCCTGTTTGGCACAGCTTGCAATTTCTGTGCAAGATGAACAGGAATAGGGAGAACCAATGAGAGACTAGCTGTAGGTGTCTGCACGGGCAAATGTAACGCTCATTTCCCACCAGGAAGAGGAATTAACCAAAGGCTCATCATGCCCTGCCGGAAACAGATTAGGGCCTGAAGCAATCCTGCGGTTTTGTGCCCAGCTCACAAGAAAGCGAGTTGAAGAAAGGAGCTCAGGGGCACTGTAATTCACAAACCTGCAGAGTTATAAATGACAGCTATCCTCCAAAAATATATTGAAGTAAGCCTGCGAAGGGGACTTGAAAGCGGGGCAGAATTTCAGGAAAACGATTGCAGGGGGTAGACTGGAATTGCCCTGAAAGCATAGGAAAAGAGGCAGAACGTCGACAATGATGCACTTGGCCAAAAAGGGCGTATGCGTTTTTTCCTGAATGTATTCAGGAAAAAACGCATACGCCCTTTTTGGCCAACCAAGCAAGCCTGTAAAGGAAATCTGCACTACAATGAAGTCTCACTGCCCCCCGGGCAAAAGGGCCATCTGAAAAAAAGTGTAAAATCCAGAAAGGTAGGACAGGATATGGAGAACACGGAGCCTTGTTATGCTGATTGGCAGGATGTAAATTGCCAACAGCCACCCTGGAGAAGTGTATGGTGTTTCCTGAAACATGTAAGAAATAAAGCAACACAGCCTATGGCAATTGCACTTATGGTCCTATTTCTTAGGGAAATTAAAATCAAAAACAGAGAGCCACCCCAAAGTTGGGACGGCTGTGTTCCCAAGAAGCTCGTCTACAGTACCAGGTAAATATCCCAGAAAGGAAAAATGGATAAAGAAGTTGTGGCACGTACGTGCAATGCAGTATCATTCAGCAATGAAATCTGTGTCATCAGGCCCGTAGCGTCATAGTGAGTGGATGCAGGTACGGTGATTCTACGTGAACTACGTCACACAGAAAAAGAAGCATCATAAGATATCACTAATGCACGGAATGTAAACTTGACTACACATGAACTGAATTACAAAACAGAACAGGGTCTCAAATTTAGAAAACCAACTAGTGCTTGCTTATGGGGAAAGGTGCCTTGGGGTGCTGCATAAAACCAGAGACTGAAATTAGCACAGATAACATTCCATAAGCCAAATATGTAATAGACAAGACCTACTCCTTGCTCAACGAAATGGACTCAACACCACATATTCAACGCCTAGGAATATAACTGACTAGTAAGAATTTTAAAACCCATGGATATATATGTCTCTGTAAGAGAATCAAGCGTGTGTACAGCGGCCGAAACGCAGCAGTGAAAATCCGATAAATCCCATTATCAAAATAAATTTCGAAAACAAAACACAAAGACAGTGAAATAGAGAGCAATTCTTAAATAATTCACTCAGGGCATGTGATGCAACCGGGATTTACCACATCAACACCCAGAGCTGGTTGAGACATAAGGCTGGACACTTCAGGCTGATAGCATTGGTGAGTTTCGGTGAGCAAATGCAGACCCTTTGAAGTCATACTGCATGGTACCCATTCCATGGGTCCCAACTCTCCAGGTTCAAGGCATTCTTCCTCCAGCTAAAACATGCATGGGAAACACAGAGTATCATCCACTGTGTGATTGGGAAACGATTTAAAATGCATCTCAGTTTTCGTATCCTGGTCCTCGGGTTCACCATTCCAGATGCTTTACTAACACTCTCCCTGCTCGGAGAGTCAGTGCCTTTAACCTCCTGTTTGGCACAGCTTGCAATTTCTGTGCAAGATGATCAGGAATAGGGAGTACCAATGAGAGACTAGCTGTAGGTGTCTGCACGGGCAAATATAATGCTCATTTCCCACCAGGAAGAGGAATTAACCAAAGGCTCAGCATGCCCTGCCGGAAACAGATTAGGGCCTGAAGCAATCCTGCGGTTTTGTGCCCAGCTCACAAGAAAGCGAGTTGAAGAAAGGAGCTCAGGGGCACTGTAATTCACAAACCTGCAGAGTCATAAATGACAGCTATCCTCCAAAAATATATTGAAGTAAGCCTGCGAAGGGGACTTGAAAGCAGGGCAGAATTTCAGGAAAACGATTGCAGGGGGTAGACTGGAATTGCCCTGAAAGCATAGGAAAAGAGGCACAACGTCGACAATGATGCACTTGGCCAAAAAGGGCGTATGCGTTTTTTCCTGAATATATTCAGGAAAAAACGCATACGCCCTTTTTGGCCAACCAAGCAAGCGTGTAAAGGAAATCTGCACTACAATGAAGTCTCACTGCCCCCCGGGCAAAAGGGCCATCTGAAAAAAAGTGTAAAATCCAGAAAGATAGGACAGAATATGGAGAACAGGGAGCCTTGTTATGCTGATTGGTAGGATGTAAATTGCCAGCAGCCACCCTGGAGAAGTGTATGGTGTTTCCTGAAACACATAAGAAACAAAGCAACACAGCCTATGGCAATTCCACTTATGGTCCTATAGCTTACGGAAATTAAAATCAAAAACAGACAGCCACCCCAATATTTGGGACGGCTGTGTTCACAAGAAGCTCGTCTACAGTATCAGGTAAATATCCCAGAAAGCAAAAAATGGATAAAGAAGTTGTGGCACGTACGTACAATGCAATATCACTCAGCAATGAAATCTGTGTCATCAGGCCCGTAGCGGCATAGTGAGTGGATGCAGGTACGGTGATTCTACGTGAACTACGTCACACAGAAAAAGAAACATCATAAGATATCACTAATACACGGAATGTAAACTTGACTACACATGAACTGAATTACAAAACAGAACAGGGTCTCAAATTTAGAAAACCAACTAGTGCTTGCTTATGCGGAAAGGTGCCTTGGGGTGCTGCATAAAACCAGAGACTGAAATTAGCACAGATAACTTTCCATAAGCCAAATATGTAATAGACAGGACCTACAACTTGCTCAACGAAATGGACCCAACACCACATATTTAACGCCTAGGAATATACCTGACTAGGAAGAATCTTAAAACCCATGGATATATATGTCTCCGTAAGAGAATCAAGCGTGTATACAGCGGGCGAAACGCAGCAGTGAAAATTCGATAAATCCCATTATCAAAATAAATTTCGAAAACAAAACACAAAGACAGTGAAATAGAGAGCAGTTCTTAAATAATTCACTCAGGGCATGTGATGCAACCGGGATTTACCACATCTACACCCAGAGCTGGTTGAGACATAAGGCTGGACACTTCAGGCTGATAGCATTGGTGAGTTTCGGTGAGCAAATGCAGACCCTTTGAAGTCATACTGCATGGTACCCATTCCATGGGTCCCAACTCTCCAGTTTCAAGGGATTCTTCCTCCAGCTAAAACATGCATGGGAAACCCAGAGTATCATCCACCGTGTGATTGGGAAACGATTTAAAATGCATCTCAGTTTTCGTATCCTGGTTCTCGGGTTCACCATTCCAGATGCTTTACTAAAACTCTCCCCGCTTGGAGAGTCAGTGCCTTTAACCTCCTGTTTGGCACAGCTTGCAATTTCTGTGCAAGATGAACAGGAATAGGGAGAACCAATGAGAGACTAGCTGTAGGTGTCTGCACGGGCAAATGTAACGCTCATTGCCCACCAGGAAGAGGAATTAAACAAAGGCTCAGCGAGCCCTGCCGGAAACAGATTAGGGCCTGAAGCAATCCTGCGGTTTTGTGCCCAGCTCACAAGAAAGCGAGTTGAAGAAAGGAGCTCAGGGGCACTGTAATTCACAAACCTGCAGAGTTATAAATGACAGCTATCCTCCAAAAATATATTGAAGTAAGCCTGCGAAGGGGACTTGAAAGCGGGGCAGAATTTCAGGAAAACGATTGCAGGGGGTAGACTGGAATTGCCCTGAAAGCATAGGAAAAGAGGCACAACGTCGACAATGATGCACTTGGCCAAAAAGGGCGTATGCGTTTTTTCCTGAATATATTCAGGAAAAAACGCATACGCCATTTTTGGCCAACCAAGCAAGCCTGTAAAGGAAATCTGCACTACAATGAAGTCTCACTGCCCCCCGGGCAAAAGGGCCATTTTACCCAAAAGTGTAAAATACAGAAATGTAGGACAGGATATGGAGAACAGGGAGACTTGTTATGCTGATTGGCAGGATGTAAATTGCCAGCAGCCACCCTGGAGAAGTGTATGGTGTTTCCTGAAACACGTAACAAACAAAGCAACACAGCCTATGGCACTTCCACTTATGGTCCTATAGCTTACGGAAATTAAAATCAAAAACAGACAGCCACCCCAATATTTGGGACGGCTGTGTTCACAAGAAGCTCGTCTACACTATCAGGTAAATATCCCAGAAAGCAAAAAATGGATAAAGAAGTTGTGGCACGTACGTACAATGCAATATCACTCAGCAATGAAATCTGTGTCATCAGGCCCGTAGCGGCATAGTGAGTGGATGCAGGTACGGTGATTCTACGTGAACTACGTCACACAGAAAAAGAAACATCATAAGATATCACTAATACACGGAATGTAAACTTGACTACACATGAACTGAATTACAAAACAGAACAGGGTCTCAAATTTAGAAAACCAACTAGTGCTTGCTTATGCGGAAAGGTGCCTTGGGGTGCTGCATAAAACCAGAGACTGAAATTAGCACAGATAACTTTCCATAAGCCAAATATGTAATAGACAGGACCTACAACTTGCTCAACGAAATGGACCCAACACCACATATTTAACGCCTAGGAATATACCTGACTAGGAAGAATCTTAAAACCCATGGATATATATGTCTCCGTAAGAGAATCAAGCGTGTATACAGCGGGCGAAACGCAGCAGTGAAAATTCGATAAATCCCATTATCAAAATAAATTTCGAAAACAAAACACAAAGACAGTGAAATAGAGAGCAATTCTTAAATAATTCACACAGGGCATGTGATGCAACCGGGATTTACCACATCTACACCCAGAGCTGGTTGAGACATAAGGCTGGACACTTCAGGCTGATAGCATTGGTGAGTTTCGGTGAGCAAATGCAGACCCTTTGAAGTCATACTGCATGGTACCCATTCCATGGGTCCCAACTCTCCAGTTTCAAGGGATTCTTCCTCCAGCTAAAACATGCATGGGAAACCCAGAGTATCATCCACCGTGTGATTGGGAAACGATTTAAAATGCATCTCAGTTTTCGTATCCTGGTTCTCGGGTTCACCATTCCAGATGCTTTACTAAAACTCTCCCCGCTTGGAGAGTCAGTGCCTTTAACCTCCTGTTTGGCACAGCTTGCAATTTCTGTGCAAGATGAACAGGAATAGGGAGAACCAATGAGAGACTAGCTGTAGGTGTCTGCACGGGCAAATGTAACGCTCATTGCCCACCAGGAAGAGGAATTAAACAAAGGCTCAGCGAGCCCTGCCGGAAACAGATTAGGGCCTGAAGCAATCCTGCGGTTTTGTGCCCAGCTCACAAGAAAGCGAGTTGAAGAAAGGAGCTCAGGGGCACTGTAATTCACAAACCTGCAGAGTTATAAATGACAGCTATCCCCCAAAAATATATTGAAGTAAGCCTGCGAAGGGGACTTGAAAGCGGGGCAGAATTTCGGGAAAACGATTGCAGGGGGTAGACTGGAATTGCCCTGAAAGCATAGGAAAAGAAGCAGAACGTCGACAATGATGCACTTGGCCAAAAAGTGCGTATGCGTTTTTTCCTGAATATATTCAGGAAAAAACGCATACGCCCTTTTTGGCCAACCAAGCAAGCCTGTAAAGGAAATCTGCACTACAATGAAGTCTCACTGCCCCCCGGGCAAAAGGGCCATCTGAAAAAAGTGTAAAATCCAGAAATGTAGGACAGGATATGGAGAACAGGGAGCCTTGTTATGCTGATTGGCAGGATGTAAATTGCCAGCAGCCACCCTGGAGAAGTGTATGGTGTTTCCTGAAACACGTAAGAAACAAAGCAACACAGCCTATGGCACTTCCACTTATGGTCCTATAGCTTACGGAAATTAAAATCAAAAACAGACAGCCACCCCAAAATTTGGGACGGCTGTGTTCACAAGAAGCTCGTCTACACTATCAGGTAAATATCCCAGAAAACAAAAAATGGATAAAGAAGTTGTGGCACGTACGTACAATGCAATATCACTCAGCAATGAAATCTGTGTCATCAGGCCCGTAGCTGCATAGTGAGTGGATGCAGGTACGGTGATTCTACGTGAACTACCTCACACAGAAAAAGAAACATCATAAGATATCACTAATACACGGAATGTAAACTTGACTACACCTGAACTGAATTACAAAACAGAACAGGGTCTCAAATTTAGCAAACCAACTAGTGCCTGCTTATGGGGAAAGGTGCCTTGGGGTGCTGCATAGAACCAGTGACTGAAATTAGCACAGATAACTTTCCATAAGACAAATATGTAATAGACAAGAGCTACTCCTTGCTAAACGAAATGGACCAAACACCACATATTCAACGCCTAGGAATATACCTGACTAGGAAGAATCTAAAAACCCATGGATATATATGTCTCCGTAAGAGAATCAAGCGTGTGTACAGCGGCCGAAACGCAGCAGTGAATATCCGATAAATCCCATTATCAAAATAAATTTCGAAAACAAAACACAAAGACAGTGAAATAGAGAGCAATTCTTAACTAATTCACTCAGGGCATGTGATGCAACCGGGATTGACCACATCTACACCCAGAGCTGGTTGAGACATAAGGCTGGACACTTCAGGCTGATAGCATTGGTGAGTTTCGGTGAGCAAATGCAGACCCTTTGAAGTTATACTGCATGGTACACATTCCATGGGTCCCAACTCTCCAGGTTCAAGGGATTCTTCCTGTAGCTAAAACATGCATGGGAAACCCAGAGTATCATCCACTGTGTGATTGGGAAACGATTTAAAATGCATCTCAGTTTTCGTATCCTGGTCCTCGGGTTCACCATTCCAGATGCTTTACTAACACTCTCCCTGCTCGGAGAGTCAGTGCCTTTAACCTCCTGTTTGGCACAGCTTGCAATTTCTGTGCAAGATGAACAGGAATAGGGAGAACCAATGAGAGACTAGCTGTAGGTGTCTGCACGGGCAAATGTAACGCTCATTTCCCACCAGGAAGAGGAATTAACCAAAGGCTCAGCATGCCCTGCCGGAAACAGATTAGGGCCTGAAGCAATCCTGCGGTTTTGTGCCAAGCTCACAAGAAAGCGAGTTGAAGAAAGGAGCTCAGGGGCACTGTAATTCACAAACCTGCAGAGTTATAAATGACAGCTATCTTCCAAAAGTATATTGAAGTAAGCCTGCGTAGGGGACTTGAAAGCGGGGCAGAATTTCAGGAAAACGATTGCAGGGGGTAGACTGGAATTGCCCTGAAAGCATAGGAAAAGAGGCACAACGTCGACAATGATGCACTTGGCCAAAATGGGCGTATGCGTTTTTTCCTGAATATATTCAGGAAAAAACGCATACACACTTTTTGGCCAACCAAGCAAGCCTGTAATGGAAATCTGCACTACAATGAAGTCTCACTGCCCCCCGGCAAGAGGGCCATCTGAAAAAAGTGTAAAATCCAGAAAGGTAGGACAGGATATGGAGAACAGGGAGCCTTGTTATGCTGATTGGCAGGATGTAAATTGCCAACAGCCACCCTGGAGAAGTGTATGGTGTTTCCTGAAACACGTAAGAAATAAAGCAACACAGCCTATGGCAATTGCACTTATGGTCCTATTCCTTAGGGAAATTAAAATCAAAAACAGAGAGCCACCCCAAAGTTTGGGACGGCTGTGTTCCCAAGTAGCTCGTCTACAGTATCAGGTAAATATCCCAGAAAGCAAAAAATGGATAAAGAAGTTGTGGCACTTACGTGCAATGCAATATCACTCAGCAATGAAATCTGTGTCATCAGGCCCGTAGCGGCATAGTGAGTGGATGCAGGTACGGTGATTCTACGTGAACTACGTCACACAGAAAAAGAAACATCATAAGACATCACTAATACACGGAATGTAAACTTGACTACAAATGAACTGAATTACAAAACAGAACAGGGTCTCAAATTTAGAAAACCAACTAGTGCTTGCTTATGGGGAAAGGTGCCTTGTGGTGCTGCATAAAACCAGAGACTGAAATTAGCACAGATAACATTCCATAAGCCAAATATGTAATAGACAAGACCTACTCCTTGCTCAACGAAATGGACTCAACACCACATATTCAACGCCTAGGAATATACCTGACTAGGAAAAATCTTAAAACCCATGGATATATATATGTCTCCGTAAGAGAATCAAGCGTGTGTACAGCGGCCGAAATGCAGCAGTGAAAATCCAATAAATCCCATTATCAAAATAAATTTCGAAAACAAAACACAAAGACAGTGAAATAGAGAGCAATTCTTAAATAATTCACTCAGGGCATGTGATGCAACCGGGATTTACCACATCTACACCCAGAGCTGGTTGAGACATAAGGCTGGACACTTCAGGCTGATAGCATTGGTGAGTTTCGTTGAGCAAATGCAGACCCTTTGAAGTCATACTGCATGGTACCCATTCCATGGGTCCCAACTCTCCAGGTTCAAGGGATTCTTCCTCCAGCTAAAACATACATGGGAAACCCAGAGTATCGTCCACCGTGTGATTGGGAAACGATTTAAAATGCATCTCAGTTTTCGTATCCTGGTCCTCAGTTTCACCATTCCAAATGCTTTACTAACACTCTCCCCGCTTGGAGAGTCAGTGCCTTTAACCTCCTGTTTGGCACAGCTTGCAATTTCTGTGCAAGATGAACAGGAATAGGGAGAAGCAATGAGAGACTAGCTGTAGGTGTCTGCACGGGCAAATGTAACGCTCATTGCCGACCAGGAAGAGGAATTAAACAAAGGCTCAGTGTGCCCTGCTGGAAACAGATTAGGGCCTGAAGCAATCCTGCGGTTTTGTGCCCAGCTCACAAGAAAGCGAGTTGAAGAAAGGAGCTCAGGGGCACTGTACTTCACAAACCTGCAGAGTTATAAATGACAGCTATCCTCCAAAAATATATTGAAGTAAGCCTGCGAAGGGGACTTGAAAGCGGGGCTGAATTTCAGGAAAACGATTGCAGGGGGTAGACTGGAATTGCCCTGAAAGCATAGGAAAAGAGGCAGAACGTCGACAATGATGCACTTGGCCAAAAAGGGCGTATGCGTTTTTTCCTGAATATATTCAGGAAAAAACGCATATGCCCTTTTTGGCCAAACAAGCAAGCCTGTAAAGGAAATCTGCACTACAATGAAATCTCACTGGCCCCCCGGGCAAAAGGGCCATCTGAAAAAAGTGTAAAATCCAGAAAGGTAGGACAGGATATGGAGAACAGGGAGCCTTGTTATGCTGATTGGCAGGATGTAAATTGCCAGCAGCCACCCTGGAGAAGTGTATGGTGTTTCCTGAAACACGTAAGAAACAAAGCAACACAGCCTATGGCACTTCCACTTATGGTCCTATAGCTTACGGAAATTAAAATCAAAAACAGACAGCCTCCCCAATATTTGGGACGGCTGTGTTCACAAGAAGCTCGTCTACAGTATCAGGTAAATATCCCAGAAAGCAAAAAATGGATAAAGAAGTTGTGGCACGTACGTGCAATGCAATATCACTCAGCAATGAAATCTGTGTCATCAGGCCCGTAGCGGCATAGTAAGTGGATGCAGGTACGGTGATTCTACGTGAACTACGTCACACAGAAAAAGAAACATCATAAGATATCACTAATACACGGAATGTAAACTTGACTACACATGAACTGAATTACAAAACAGAACAGGGTCTCAAATTTAGAAAACCAACTAGTGCTTGCTTATGGCGAAAGGTGCGTTGGGGTGCTGCATAAAACCAGAGACTGAAATTAGCACAGATAACATTCCATAAGCCAAATATGTAATAGACAAGACCTACTACTTGCTCAACGAAATGGACTCAACACCACATATTCAACGCCTAGGAATATACCTGACTAGGAAGAATCTTAAAACCCATGGATTTATATGTCTCCGTAAGAGAATCAAGCGTGTGTACAGCGGCGGAAATGCAGCAGTGAAAATCCGATAAATCCCATTATCAAAATAAATTTCCAAAAACAAACACAAAGACAGTGAAATAGAGAGCAATTCTTAAACAATTCACTCAGGGCATGTGATGCAACCGGGATTGACCACATCTACACCCACAGCTGGTTGAGACATAAGGCTGGACACTTCAGGCTGAAAGCATTGGTGAGTTTTGGTCAGCAAATGCAGACCCTTTGAAGTCATACTGCATGGTACCCATTCCATGGGTCCCAACTCTCCAGTTTCAAGGGATTCTTCCTCCAGCTAAAACATGCATGGGAAACCCAGAGTATCGTCCGCCGTGTGATTGGGAAACGATTTAAAATGCATCTCAGTTTTCGTATCCTGGTCCTCGGGTTCACCATTCCAGATGCTTTACTAACACTCTCCCCGCTTGGAGAGTCAGTGCCTTTAACCTCCTGTTTGGCACAGCTTGCCATTTCTGTGCAAGATGAACAGGAATAGGGAGAACCCATGAGAGACTAGCTGTAGGTGTCTGCACGGGCAAATGTAACGCTCATTGCCCACCAGGAAGAGGAATTAAACAAAGGCTCAGTGTGCCCTGCTGGAAACAGATTAGGGCCTGAAGCAATCCTGCGGTTTTGTGCCCAGCTCACAAGAAAGCGAGTTGAAGAAAGGAGCTCAGGGGCACTGTAATTCACAAACCTGCAGAGTTATAAATGACAGCTATCCTCCAAAAATACATTGAAGTAAGCCTGCGAAGGGGACTTGAAAGCGGGGCAGAATTTCAGGAAAACGATTGCAGGGGGTAGACTGGAATTGCCCTGAAAGCATAGGAAAAGAGGCACATCGTCGACAATGATGCACTTGGCCAAAAAGGCCGTATGCGTTTTTTCCTGAATATATTCAGGAAAAAACGCATACGCCCTTTTTGGCCAACCAAGCAAGCCTGTAAAGGAAATCTGCACTACAATGAAGTCTCACTGCCCCCCTGGCAAAAGGGCCATCTGAAAAAAGTGTAAAATCTAGAAAGGTAGGACAGGATATGGAGAAGAGGGAGCCTTGTTATGCTGATTGGCAGGATGTAAATTGCCAAAAGCCACCCTGGAGAAGTGTATGGTGTTTCCTCAAACACGTAACAAACAAAGCAACACAGCCTATGGCACTTGCACTTATGGTCCTATAGCTTAGGGAAATTAAAATCAAAAACAGACAGCCACACCAATGTTTGGGACGGCTGTGTTCACAAGAAGCTCGTCTACAGTACCAGGTAAATAACCCAGAAAGCAAAAAATGGATAAAGAAGTTGTGGCACGTACGTGCAATGCAATATCACTCAGCAATGAAATGTGTGTCATCAGGCCCGTAGCGGCATAGTGAGTGGATGCAGGTACGGTGATTCTACGTGAACTACGTCACACAGAAAAAGAAACATCATAAGTTATCACTAATACACGGAATGTAAACTTGACTACACATGAACTGAATTACAAAACAGAACAGGGTCTCAAATTTAGCAAACCAACTAGTGCCTGCTTATGGGGAAAGGTGCCTTGGGGTGCTGCATAGAACCAGAGACTGAAATTAGCACAGATAACTTTCCATAAGACAAATATGTAATAGACAAGAGCTACTCCTTGCTAAACGAAATGGAACCAACACCACATATTCAACGCCTAGGAATATACCTGACTAGGAAGAATCTAAAAACCCATGGATATATATGTCTCCGTAAGAGAATCAAGCGTGTGTACAGCGGCCGAAACGCAGCAGTGAATATCCGATAAATCCCATTATCAAAATAAATTTCGAAAACAAAACACAAAGACAGTGAAATAGAGAGCAATTCTTAACTAATTCACTCAGGGCATGTGATGCAACCGGGATTGACCACATCTACACCCAGAGCTGGTTGAGACATAAGGCTGGACACTTCAGGCTGATAGCATTGGTGAGTTTCGGTGAGCAAATGCAGACCCTTTGAAGTCATACTGCATGGTACACATTCCATGGGTCCCAACTCTCCAGGTTCAAGGGATTCTTCCTGTAGCTAAAACATGCATGGGAAACCCAGAGTATCATCCACTGTGTGATTGGGAAACGATTTAAAATGCATCTCAGTTTTCGTATCCTGGTCCTCGGGTTCACCATTCCAGATGCTTTACTAACACTCTCCCTGCTCGGAGAGTCAGTGCCTTTAACCTCCTGTTTGGCACAGCTTGCAATTTCTGTGCAAGATGAACAGGAATAGGGAGAACCAATGAGAGACTAGCTGTAGGTGTCTGCACCCGCAAATGTAACGCTCATTTCCCACCAGGAAGAGGAATTAACCAAAGGCTCAGCATGCCCTGCCGGAAACAGATTAGGGCCTGAAGCAATCCTGCGGTTTTGTGCCAAGCTCACAAGAAAGCGAGTTGAAGAAAGGAGCTCAGGGGCACTGTAATTCACAAACCTGCAGAGTTATAAATGACAGCTATCTTCCAAAAGTATATTGAAGTAAGCCTGCGTAGGGGACTTGAAAGCGGGGCAGAATTTCAGGAAAACGATTGCAGGGGGTAGACTGGAATTGCCCTGAAAGCATAGGAAAAGAGGCACAACGTCGACAATGATGCACTTGGCCAAAATGGGCGTATGCGTTTTTTCCTGAATATATTCAGGAAAAAACGCATACACACTTTTTGGCCAACCAAGCAAGCCTGTAATGGAAATCTGCACTACAATGAAGTCTCACTGCCCCCCGGCAAGAGGGCCATCTGAAAAAAGTGTAAAATCCAGAAAGGTAGGACAGGATATGGAGAACAGGGAGCCTTGTTATGCTGATTGGCAGGATGTAAATTGCCAACAGCCACCCTGGAGAAGTGTATGGTGTTTCCTGAAACACGTAAGAAACAAAGCAACACAGCCTATGGCACTTCCACTTATGGTCCTATAGCTTACGGAAATTAAAATCAAAAACAGACAGCCTCCCCAATATTTGGGACGGCTGTGTTCACAAGAAGCTCGTCTACAGTATCAGGTAAATATCCCAGAAAGCAAAAAATGGATAAAGAAGTTGTGGCACGTACGTGCAATGCAATATCACTCAGCAATGAAATCTGTGTCATCAGGCCCGTAGCGGCATAGTGAGTGGTTGCAGGTACGGTTATTCTACGTGAACTACGTCACACAGAAAATGAAACATCATAAGATATCACTAATACACGGAATGTAAACTTGACTACACATGAACTGAATTACAAAACAGAACAGGGTCTCAAATTTAGAAAACCAACTAGTGCTTGCTTATGGCGAAAGGTGCGTTGGGGTGCTGCATAAAACCAGAGACTGAAATTAGCACAGATAACATTCCATAAGCCAAATATGTAATAGACAAGACCTACTACTTGCTCAACGAAATGGACTCAACACCACATATTCAACGCCTAGGAATATACTTGACTAGGAAGAATCTTAAAACCCATGGATTTATATGTCTCCGTAAGAGAATCAAGCGTGTGTACAGCGGCGGAAATGCAGCAGTGAAAATCCGATAAATCCCATTATCAAAATAAATTTCCAAAAACAAACACAAAGACAGTGAAATAGAGAGCAATTCTTAAACAATTCACTCAGGGCATGTGATGCAACCGGGATTGACCACATCTACACCCACAGCTGGTTGAGACATAAGGCTGGACACTTCAGGCTGAAAGCATTGGTGAGTTTTGGTCAGCAAATGCAGACCCTTTGAAGTCATACTGCATGGTACCCATTCCATGGGTCCCAACTCTCCAGGTTCAAGGGATTCTTCCTCCAGCTAAAACATGCATGGGAAACCCAGAGTATCGTCCACCGTGTGATTGGGAAACGATTTAAAATGCATCTCAGTTTTCGTATCCTGGTCCTCGGGTTCACCATTCCAGATGCTTTACTAACACTCTCCCCGCTTGGAGAGTCAGTGCCTTTAACCTCCTGTTTGGCACAGCTTGCCATTTCTGTGCAAGATGAACAGGAATAGGGAGAACCCATGAGAGACTAGCTGTAGGTGTCTGCACGGGCAAATGTAACGCTCATTGCCCACCAGGAAGAGGAATTAAACAAAGGCTCAGTGTGCCCTGCTGGAAACAGATTAGGGCCTGAAGCAATCCTGCGGTTTTGTGCCCAGCTCACAAGAAAGCGAGTTGAAGAAAGGAGCTCAGGGGCACTGTACTTCACAAACCTGCAGAGTTATAAATGACAGCTATCCTCCAAAAATACATTGAAGTAAGCCTGCGAAGGGGACTTGAAAGCGGGGCAGAATTTCAGGAAAACGATTGCAGGGGGTAGACTGGAATTGCCCTGAAAGCATAGGAAAAGAGGCACATCGTCGACAATGATGCACTTGGCCAAAAAGGGCGTATGCGTTTTTTCCTGAATATATTCAGGAAAAAACGCATATGCCCTTTTTGGCCAAACAAGCAAGCCTGTAAAGGAAATCTGCACTACAATGAAATCTCACTGCCCCCCCGGGCAAAAGGGCCATCTGAAAAAAGTGTAAAATCCAGAAAGGTAGGACAGGATATGGAGAAGAGGGAGCCTTGTTATGCTGATTGGCAGGATGTAAATTGCCAGCAGCCACCCTGGAGAAGTGTATGGTGTTTCCTGAAACACGTAAGAAACAAAGCAACACAGCCTATGGCACTTCCACTTATGGTCCTATAGCTTACGGAAATTAAAATCAAAAACAGACAGCCTCCCCAATATTTGGGACGGCTGTGTTCACAAGAAGCTCGTCTACAGTATCAGGTAAATATCCCAGAAAGCAAAAAATGGATAAAGAAGTTGTGGCACGTACGTGCAATGCAATATCACTCAGCAATGAAATCTGTGTCATCAGGCCCGTAGCGGCATAGTAAGTGGTTGCAGGTACGGTTATTCTACGTGAACTACGTCACACAGAAAAAGAAACATCATAAGGTATCACTAATACACGGAATGTAAACTTGACTACACATGAACTGAATTACAAAACAGAACAGGGTCTCAAATTTAGAAAACCAACTAGTGCTTGCTTATGGCGAAAGGTGCGTTGGGGTGCTGCATAAAACCAGAGACTGAAATTAGCACAGATAACATTCCATAAGCCAAATATGTAATAGACAAGACCTACTACTTGCTCAACGAAATGGACTCAACACCACATATTCAACGCCTAGGAATATACCTGACTAGGAAGAATCTTAAAACCCATGGATTTATATGTCTCCGTAAGAGAATCAAGCGTGTGTACAGCGGCGGAAATGCAGCAGTGAAAATCCGATAAATCCCATTATCAAAATAAATTTCCAAAAACAAACACAAAGACAGTGAAATAGAGAGCAATTGTTAAACAATTCACTCAGGGCATGTGATGCAACCGGGATTGACCACATCTACACCCACAGCTGGTTGAGACATAAGGCTGGACACTTCAGGCTGAAAGCATTGGTGAGTTTTGGTCAGCAAATGCAGACCCTTTGAAGTCATACTGCATGGTACCCATTCCATGGGTCCCAACTCTCCAGGTTCAAGGGATTCTTCCTCCAGCTAAAACATGCATGGGAAACCCAGAGTATCGTCCACCGTGTGATTGGGAAACGATTTAAAATGCATCTCAGTTTTCGTATCCTGGTCCTCGGGTTCACCATTCCAGATGCTTTACTAACACTCTCCCCGCTTGGAGAGTCAGTGCCTTTAACCTCCTGTTTGGCACAGCTTGCCATTTCTGTGCAAGATGAACAGGAATAGGGAGAACCCATGAGAGACTAGCTGTAGGTGTCTGCACGGGCAAATGTAACGCTCATTGCCCACCAGGAAGAGGAATTAAACAAAGGCTCAGTGTGCCCTGCTGGAAACAGATTAGGGCCTGAAGCAATCCTGCGGTTTTGTGCCCAGCTCACAAGAAAGCGAGTTGAAGAAAGGAGCTCAGGGGCACTGTACTTCACAAACCTGCAGAGTTATAAATGACAGCTATCCTCCAAAAATACATTGAAGTAAGCCTGCGAAGGGGACTTGAAAGCGGGGCAGAATTTCAGGAAAACGATTGCAGGGGGTAGACTGGAATTGCCCTGAAAGCATAGGAAAAGAGGCACATCGTCGACAATGATGCACTTGGCCAAAAAGGGCGTATGCGTTTTTTCCTGAATATATTCAGGAAAAAACGCATATGCCCTTTTTGGCCAAACAAGCAAGCCTGTAAAGGAAATCTGCACTACAATGAAATCTCACTGCCCCCCCGGGCAAAACGGCCATCTGAAAAAATGTAAAATCCAGAAAGGTAGGACAGGATATGGAGAACAGGGAGCCTTGTTATGCTGATTGGCAGGATGTAAATTGCCAGCAGCCACCCTGGAGAAGTGTATGGTGTTTCCTGAAACACGTAAGAAACAAAGCAACACAGCCTATGGCACTTCCACTTATGGTCCTATAGCTTACGGAAATTAAAATCAAAAACAGACAGCCTCCCCAATATTTGGGACGGCTGTGTTCACAAGAAGCTCGTCTACAGTATCAGGTAAATATCCCAGAAAGCAAAAAATGGATAAAGAAGTTGTGGCACGTACGTGCAATGCAATATCACTCAGCAATGAAATCTGTGTCATCAGGCCCGTAGCGGCATAGTAAGTGGATGCAGGTACGGTTATTCTACGTGAACTACGTCACACAGAAAAAGAAACATCATAAGATATCACTAATACACGGAATGTAAACTTGACTACACATGAACTGAATTACAAAACAGAACAGGGTCTCAAATTTAGAAAACCAACTAGTGCTTGCTTATGGTGAAAGGTGCGTTGGGGTGCTGCATAAAACCAGAGACTGAAATTAGCACAGATAACATTCCATAAGCCAAATATGTAATAGACAAGACCTACTACTTGCTCAACGAAATGGACTCAACACCACATATTCAACGCCTAGGAATATACCTGACTAGGAAGAATCTTAAAACCCATGGATTTATATGTCTCCGTAAGAGAATCAAGCGTGTGTACAGCGGCGGAAATGCAGCAGTGAAAATCCGATAAATCCCATTATCAAAATAAATTTCCAAAAACAAACACAAAGACAGTGAAATAGAGAGCAATTGTTAAACAATTCACTCAGGGCATGTGATGCAACCGGGATTGACCACATCTACACCCACAGCTGGTTGAGACATAAGGCTGGACACTTCAGGCTGAAAGCATTGGTGAGTTTTGGTCAGCAAATGCAGACCCTTTGAAGTCATACTGCATGGTACCCATTCCATGGGTCCCAACTCTCCAGGTTCAAGGGATTCTTCCTCCAGCTAAAACATGCATGGGAAACCCAGAGTATCGTCCACCGTGTGATTGGGAAACGATTTAAAATGCATCTCAGTTTTCGTATCCTGGTCCTCGGGTTCACCATTCCAGATGCTTTACTAACACTCTCCCCGCTTGGAGAGTCAGTGCCTTTAACCTCCTGTTTGGCACAGCTTGCCATTTCTGTGCAAGATGAACAGGAATAGGGAGAACCCATGAGAGACTAGCTGTAGGTGTCTGCACGGGCAAATGTAACGCTCATTGCCCACCAGGAAGAGGAATTAAACAAAGGCTCAGTGTGCCCTGCTGGAAACAGATTAGGGCCTGAAGCAATCCTGCGGTTTTGTGCCCAGCTCACAAGAAAGCGAGTTGAAGAAAGGAGCTCAGGGGCACTGTACTTCACAAACCTGCAGAGTTATAAATGACAGCTATCCTCCAAAAATACATTGAAGTAAGCCTGCGAAGGGGACTTGAAAGCGGGGCAGAATTTCAGGAATACGATTGCAGGGGGTAGACTGGAATTGCCCTGAAAGCATAGGAAAAGAGGCACATCGTCGACAATGATGCACTTGGCCAAAAAGGGCGTATGCGTTTTTTCCTGAATATATTCAGGAAAAAACGCATATGCCCTTTTTGGCCAAACAAGCAAGCCTGTAAAGGAAATCTGCACTACAATGAAATCTCACTGCCCCCCCGGGCAAAACGGCCATCTGAAAAAATGTAAAATCCAGAAAGGTAGGACAGGATATGGAGAACAGGGAGCCTTGTTATGCTGATTGGCAGGATGTAAATTGCCAGCAGCCACCCTGGAGAAGTGTATGGTGTTTCCTGAAACACGTAAGAAACAAAGCAACACAGCCTATGGCACTTCCACTTATGGTCCTATAGCTTACGGAAATTAAAATCAAAAACAGACAGCCTCCCCAATATTTGGGACGGCTGTGTTCACAAGAAGCTCGTCTACAGTATCAGGTAAATATCCCAGAAAGCAAAAAATGGATAAAGAAGTTGTGGCACGTACGTGCAATGCAATATCACTCAGCAATGAAATCTGTGTCATCAGGCCCGTAGCGGCATAGTAAGTGGATGCAGGTACGGTTATTCTACGTGAACTACGTCACACAGAAAAAGAAACATCATAAGATATCACTAATACACGGAATGTAAACTTGACTACACATGAACTGAATTACAAAACAGAACAGGGTCTCAAATTTAGAAAACCAACTAGTGCTTGCTTATGGTGAAAGGTGCGTTGGGGTGCTGCATAAAACCAGAGACTGAAATTAGCACAGATAACATTCCATAAGCCAAATATGTAATAGACAAGACCTACTACTTGCTCAACGAAATGGACTCAACACCACATATTCAACGCCTAGGAATATACCTGACTAGGAAGAATCTTAAAACCCATGGATTTATATGTCTCCGTAAGAGAATCAAGCGTGTGTACAGCGGCGGAAATGCAGCAGTGAAAATCCGATAAATCCCATTATCAAAATAAATTTCCAAAAACAAACACAAAGACAGTGAAATAGAGAGCAATTCTTAAACAATTCACTCAGGGCATGTGATGCAACCGGGATTGACCACATCTACACCCACAGCTGGTTGAGACATAAGGCTGGACACTTCAGGCTGAAAGCATTGGTGAGTTTTGGTCAGCAAATGCAGACCCTTTGAAGTCATACTGCATGGTACCCATTCCATGGGTCCCAACTCTCCAGGTTCAAGGGATTCTTCCTCCAGCTAAAACATGCATGGGAAACCCAGAGTATCGTCCACCGTGTGATTGGGAAACGATTTAAAATGCATCTCAGTTTTCGTATCCTGGTCCTCGGGTTCACCATTCCAGATGCTTTACTAACACTCTCCCCGCTTGGAGAGTCAGTGCCTTTAACCTCCTGTTTGGCACAGCTTGCCATTTCTGTGCAAGATGAACAGGAATAGGGAGAACCCATGAGAGACTAGCTGTAGGTGTCTGCACGGGCAAATGTAACGCTCATTGCCCACCAGGAAGAGGAATTAAACAAAGGCTCAGTGTGCCCTGCTGGAAACAGATTAGGGCCTGAAGCAATCCTGCGGTTTTGTGCCCAGCTCACAAGAAAGCGAGTTGAAGAAAGGAGCTCAGGGGCACTGTACTTCACAAACCTGCAGAGTTATAAATGACAGCTATCCTCCAAAAATACATTGAAGTAAGCCTGCGAAGGGGACTTGAAAGCGGGGCAGAATTTCAGGAATACGATTGCAGGGGGTAGACTGGAATTGCCCTGAAAGCATAGGAAAAGAGGCACATCGTCGACAATGATGCACTTGGCCAAAAAGGGCGTATGCGTTTTTTCCTGAATATATTCAGGAAAAAACGCATACGCCCTTTTTGGCCAACCAAGCAAGCCTGTAAAGGAAATCTGCACTACAATGAAGTCTCACTGCCCCCCTGGCAAAAGGGCCATCTGAAAAAAGTGTAAAATCTAGAAAGGTAGGACAGGATATGGAGAAGAGGGAGCCTTGTTATGCTGATTGGCAGGATGTAAATTGCCAACAGCCACCCTGGAGAAGTGTATGGTGTTTCCTCAAACACGTAACAAACAAAGCAACACAGCCTATGGCACTTGCACTTATGGTCCTATAGCTTAGGGAAATTAAAATCAAAAACAGACAGCCACACCAATGTTTGGGACGGCTGTGTTCACAAGAAGCTCGTCTACAGTACCAGGTAAATAACCCAGAAAGCAAAAAATGGATAAAGAAGTTGTGGCACGTACGTGCAATGCAATATCACTCAGCAATGAAATGTGTGTCATCAGGCCCGTAGCGGCATAGTGAGTGGATGCAGGTACGGTGATTCTACGTGAACTACGTCACACAGAAAAAGAAACATCATAAGATATCACTAATACACGGAATGTAAACTTGACTACACATGAACTGAATTACAAAACAGAACAGGGTCTCAAATTTAGCAAACCAACTAGTGCCTGCTTATGGGGAAAGGTGCCTTGGGGTGCTGCATAGAACCAGAGACTGAAATTAGCACAGATAACTTTCCATAAGACAAATATGTAATAGACAAGAGCTACTCCTTGCTAAACGAAATGGAACCAACACCACATATTCAACGCCTAGGAATATACCTGACTAGGAAGAATCTAAAAACCCATGGATATATATGTCTCCGTAAGAGAATCAAGCGTGTGTACAGCGGCCGAAACGCAGCAGTGAATATCCGATAAATCCCATTATCAAAATAAATTTCGAAAACAAAACACAAAGACAGTGAAATAGAGAGCAATTCTTAACTAATTCACTCAGGGCATGTGATGCAACCGGGATTGACCACATCTACACCCAGAGCTGGTTGAGACATAAGGCTGGACACTTCAGGCTGATAGCATTGGTGAGTTTCGGTGAGCAAATGCAGACCCTTTGAAGTCATACTGCATGGTACACATTCCATGGGTCCCAACTCTCCAGGTTCAAGGGATTCTTCCTGTAGCTAAAACATGCATGGGAAACCCAGAGTATCATCCACTGTGTGATTGGGAAACGATTTAAAATGCATCTCAGTTTTCGTATCCTGGTCCTCGGGTTCACCATTCCAGATGCTTTACTAACACTCTCCCTGCTCGGAGAGTCAGTGCCTTTAACCTCCTGTTTGGCACAGCTTGCAATTTCTGTGCAAGATGAACAGGAATAGGGAGAACCAATGAGAGACTAGCTGTAGGTGTCTGCACGGGCAAATGTAACGCTCATTTCCCACCAGGAAGAGGAATTAACCAAAGGCTCAGCATGCCCTGCCGGAAACAGATTAGGGCCTGAAGCAATCCTGCGGTTTTGTGCCAAGCTCACAAGAAAGCGAGTTGAAGAAAGGAGCTCAGGGGCACTGTAATTCACAAACCTGCAGAGTTATAAATGACAGCTATCTTCCAAAAGTATATTGAAGTAAGCCTGCGTAGGGGACTTGAAAGCGGGGCAGAATTTCAGGAAAACGATTGCAGGGGGTAGACTGGAATTGCCCTGAAAGCATAGGAAAAGAGGCACAACGTCGACAATGATGCACTTGGCCAAAATGGGCGTATGCGTTTTTTCCTGAATATATTCAGGAAAAAACGCATACACACTTTTTGGCCAACCAAGCAAGCCTGTAATGGAAATCTGCACTACAATGAAGTCTCACTGCCCCCCGGCAAGAGGGCCATCTGAAAAAAGTGTAAAATCCAGAAAGGTAGGACAGGATATGGAGAACAGGGAGCCTTGTTATGCTGATTGGCAGGATGTAAATTGCCAACAGCCACCCTGGAGAAGTGTATGGTGTTTCCTGAAACACGTAAGAAATAAAGCAACACAGCCTATGGCAATTGCACTTATGGTCCTATTCCTTAGGGAAATTAAAATCAAAAACAGAGAGCCACCCCAAAGTTTGGGACGGCTGTGTTCCCAAGTAGCTCGTCTACAGTATCAGGTAAATATCCCAGAAAGCAAAAAATGGATAAAGAAGTTGTGGCACTTACGTGCAATGCAATATCACTCAGCAATGAAATCTGTGTCATCAGGCCCATAGCGGCATAGTGAGTGGATGCAGGTACGGTGATTCTACGTGAACTACGTCACACAGAAAAAGAAACATCATAAGACATCACTAATACACGGAATGTAAACTTGACTACAAATGAACTGAATTACAAAACAGAACAGGGTCTCAAATTTAGAAAACCAACTAGTGCTTGCTTATGGGGAAAGGTGCCTTGTGGTGCTGCATAAAACCAGAGACTGAAATTAGCACAGATAACATTCCATAAGCCAAATATGTAATAGACAAGACCTACTCCTTGCTAAACGAAATGGACTCAACACCACATATTCAACGCCTAGGAATATACCTGACTAGGAAAAATCTTAAAACCCATGGATATATATATGTCTCCGTAAGAGAATCAAGCGTGTGTACAGCGGCCGAAATGCAGCAGTGAAAATCCGATAAATCCCATTATCAAAATAAATTTCGAAAACAAAACACAAAGACAGTGAAATAGAGAGCAATTCTTAAATAATTCACTCAGGGCATGTGATGCAACCGGGATTTACCACATCTACACCCAGAGCTGGTTGAGACATAAGGCTGGACACTTCAGGCTGATAGCATTGGTGAGTTTCGTTGAGCAAATGCAGACCCTTTGAAGTCATACTGCATGGTACCCATTCCATGGGTCCCAACTCTCCAGGTTCAAGGCATTCTTCCTCCAGCTACAACATGCATGGGAAACCCAGAGTATCGTCCACCGTGTGATTGGGAAACGATTTAAAATGCATCTCAGTTTTCGAATCCTGGTCCTCAGTTTCACCATTCCAAATGCTTTACTAACACTCTCCCCGCTTGGAGAGTCAGTGCCTTTAACCTCCTGTTTGGAACAGCTTGCAATTTCTGTGCAAGATGAACAGGAATAGGGAGAAGCAATGAGAGACTAGCTGTAGGTGTCTGCACGGGCAAATGTAACGCTCATTGCCGACCAGGAAGAGGAATTAAACAAAGGCTCAGTGTGTCCTGCTGGAAACAGATTAGGGCCTGAAGCAATCCTGCGGTTTTGTGCCCAGCTCACAAGAAAGCGAGTTGAAGAAAGGAGCTCAGGGGCACTCTACTTCACAAACCTACAGAGTTATAAATGACAGCTATCCTCCAAAAATATATTGAAGTAAGCCTGCGAAGGGGACTTGAAAGCGGGGCTGAATTTCAGGAAAACGATTGCAGGGGGTAGACTGGAATTGCCCTGAAAGCATAGGAAAAGAGGCACAACGTCGACAATGATGCACTTGGCCAAAAAGGGCGTATGCGTTTTTTCCTGAATATATTCAGGAAAAAACGCATATGCCCTTTTTGGCCAAACAAGCAAGCCTGTAAAGGAAATCTGCACTACAATGAAATCTCACTGCCCCCCCGGGCAAAAGGGCCATCTGAAAAAAGTGTAAAATCCAGAAAGGTAGGACAGGATATGGAGAACAGGGAGCCTTGTTATGCTGATTGGCAGGATGTAAATTGCCAGCAGCCACCCTGGAGAAGTGTATGGTGTTTCCTGAAACACGTAAGAAACAAAGCAACACAGCCTATGGCACTTCCACTTATGGTCCTATAGCTTACGGAAATTAAAATCAAAAACAGACAGCCTCCCCAATATTTGGGACGGCTGTGTTCACAAGAAGCTCGTCTACAGTATCAGGTAAATATCCCAGAAAGCAAAAAATGGATAAAGAAGTTGTGGCACGTACGTGCAATGCAATATCACTCAGCAATGAAATCTGTGTCATCAGGCCCGTAGCTGCATAGTAAGTGGATGCAGGTACGGTTATTCTACGTGAACTACGTCACACAGAAAAAGAAACATCATAAGATATCACTAATACACGGAATGTAAACTTGACTACACATGAACTGAATTACAAAACAGAACAGGGTCTCAAATTTAGAAAACCAACTAGTGCTTGCTTATGGCGAAAGGTGCGTTGGGGTGCTGCATAAAACCAGAGACTGAAATTAGCACAGATAACATTCCATAAGCCAAATATGTAATAGACAAGACCTACTACTTGCTCAACGAAATGGACTCAACACCACATATTCAACGCCTAGGAATATACCTGACTAGGAAGAATCTTAAAACCCATGGATTTATATGTCTCCGTAAGAGAATCAAGCGTGTGTACAGCGGCGGAAATGCAGCAGTGAAAATCCGATAAATCCCATTATCAAAATAAATTTCCAAAAACAAACACAAAGACAGTGAAATAGAGAGCAATTCTTAAACAATTCACTCAGGGCATGTGATGCAACCGGGATTGACCACATCTACACCCACAGCTGGTTGAGACATAAGGCTGGACACTTCAGGCTGAAAGCATTGGTGAGTTTTGGTCAGCAAATGCAGACCCTTTGAAGTCATACTGCATGGTACCCATTCCATGGGTCCCAACTCTCCAGGTTCAAGGGATTCTTCCTCCAGCTAAAACATGCATGGGAAACCCAGAGTATCGTCCACCGTGTGATTGGGAAACGATTTAAAATGCATCTCAGTTTTCGTATCCTGGTCCTCGGGTTCACCATTCCAGATGCTTTACTAACACTCTCCCCGCTTGGAGAGTCAGTGCCTTTAACCTCCTGTTTGGCACAGCTTGCCATTTCTGTGCAAGATGAACAGGAATAGGGAGAACCCATGAGAGACTAGCTGTAGGTGTCTGCACGGGCAAATGTAACGCTCATTGCCCACCAGGAAGAGGAATTAAACAAAGGCTCAGTGTGCCCTGCTGGAAACAGATTAGGGCCTGAAGCAATCCTGCGGTTTTGTGCCCAGCTCACAAGAAAGCGAGTTGAAGAAAGGAGCTCAGGGGCACTGTAATTCACAAACCTGCAGAGTTATAAATGACAGCTATCCTCCAAAAATACATTGAAGTAAGCCTGCGAAGGGGACTTGAAAGCGGGGCAGAATTTCAGGAAAACGATTGCAGGGGGTAGACTGGAATTGCCCTGAAAGCATAGGAAAAGAGGCACATGGTCGACAATGATGCACTTGGCCAAAAAGGGCGTATGCGTTTTTTCATGAATATATTCAGGAAAAAACGCATACGCCCTTTTTGGCCAACCAAGCAAGCCTGTAAAGGAAATCTGCACTACAATGAAGTCTCACTGCCCCCCTGGCAAAAGGGCCATCTGAAAAAAGTGTAAAATCTAGAAAGGTAGGACAGGATATGGAGAAGAGGGAGCCTTGTTATGCTGATTGGCAGGATGTAAATTGCCAACAGCCACCCTGGAGAAGTGTATGGTGTTTCCTGAAACACGTAACAAACAAAGCAACACAGCCTATGGCACTTGCACTTATGGACCTATAGCTTAGGGAAATT